>NW_026652286.1:15546155-15738710 GCF_009828535.3 Hylobates moloch | reverse complement strand
TATTAAAAAGGACAGAGTGGGAAATATCCTTGCCTGGGATTGGTGAATCCAAGCTTCTCTTTTCAGCTCTATCTGTTCATGTTTTAGGAGCTGAGTCTGTCTCTCCAGGTGAGGTGATTGGATCTGGTTCTGAATCAGCTGGTCCAAGCTTGCCTTTTTTCCATGGGTCTCGCTGCACACTTCTCTAGTGCTTCCCATGAACACACTTAATTGGCCGTGTGTCAGCTCAATTGCTGAGCTGATCTAAGTCATGATGAATCTTTCCTGCTCTTTGCCCCTGGCCCCAGCTTGCCACATAATTCTGTATCATCAGCACTCACCATGAATTTACATTTGTTCTTTTTTTTCTGGGTCATTTATAAAGCTGGAGGCAGAAAGCACCCAACATATGGATTTGGAGGAATTGTGTTTTAGCCTTTCCACTTTCCTGTTGAAAATTAATAGCAAAAGCACACATATATTTGTGACATTTGTGGATAGAAAAGGGGTCACTGTCAAGGGATACTTTGGGGAGAGATTTGGTGATGGACGGGGAAGCTGTTGAGAGACAAAGACAGGGGTCCCTGATGATTACTGGTTGAAAGGTTGCTGGAAAATTCCATCAACTGTGAAGATGGGAGTCAGTTGGAGAAAGAGAGAAATAGATCAAGAGTCCATTTTAAAAAATGTTGATTTTTGAGAAGTTGGCAGAGAGATCCAGGAGGGAATTGGATAAAGAAATCTGCAGCTCTAAAATGAGGTCTGGGCTGGAGACAGGAATTTGGGAGTCATTGACATGTAGCCCTGAGACTGGAGGAGCTTGTCCAGGGTTTTGTAGACGGTGCTTCATGTTATAGACAATATGTTGTCTTCTTCCTTCAGAGCAGGCCGCAGAATTGACTGAGATGTGTAACTTTCATGTCCCCTCATGAGCAAACAGCATGTTTCTACTCTGTGATGTGTATGTTAGAGGGCATGTATATCTGTATTTCTTTTTTATTCTCTCCAAAAGAAAATTCATTATGCAAAACATTATCAAGAAATGCAGCTCGTAATAAAGATGTTGGAGAACTGAAAAAGAGAGCTTACATGCACCCCTAACAGCAAAACTCTCCACACATTTCCAGCAGATGTATGTGTCCTTCCGTGGTCACCTTCTCTCCCACCATCACCTGTGTTTTTCTCCACTGCCACCCTTCCTCCGAAAAAGCTTAGTTGTGCCTTTATTGTTCTAAACAGTTCAGCTCTGGCCACTAATTTGCATATTCCTGTCAGTAAGAGAAACCTCCTGCAGTTAATCAGGCCCACCTCCTCAAAAGGGAGTATGATAGCAATAGCATTAATGTAGCATACGTGTTGGGGGAGCTCCCCCAACCTCAACTTTAGTATGAGGTGCAGGGTGGGATTGCAAGAAGGGTTTCTCAACCTTGGCACTATTGACATTTGGGGCTGGATAATTCTTTTTTGTTTGGGAGGGGGAAAGTGCTGTGCATTACAGGATGTTTAACAGCATCTCTGGTCCCTACCCGCTATATCCCTCTAGCACACTTTCACCCCATCCCCCGCCTTCAGTTGTGATTTCTCAACTTCTTGGAATAAATCCCCAACTCTCTCATTCACAAATTTTGTGACTCTGGACAAATGAACTAGCCTCCATATGCCTCAGTTTTCTCATCTAGAAAGTAGGGGTAATCATAGTACCTACTTCATAGCATTCTAGTGAAAATTAAATGATTTAATACTTCTGAGGGGCCAGGTGCCATAGCTCACATCTGTAATCCCAGCACTTTGGGAGGGTGAGGTGGGGTGGATCGCTTGAGTCCATGAGTTTGAGACCAGCCTGGGCAACATGGTGAAACCCCATCTCTACTAAAAATATGAAAAAGTAGCTGGGCATGGTGGTGTGCACCTGAAGTTCCAGCTACTTGGGAGGCTGGGCAGGGAGGATTGCTTCCACCTGGGAGTTCAAGACTGCAGTGAGCCATGATTGCACCACTGTACTCTACCCTGGGAGACAGAATGTGACCCTGTCTCAAAACAAAACAAAACGAAACAAAAAAGCTTGTGAGGGCCTGCATATAAAAAGTACTCTGTAAATGTTACCTCTTATTATTCCCAGGGACTTATCAAATTATTCCTTCTGATAGGAATAATTCTAGATAGGAATAATTCCAGATAGAATGTTCTACATAGAATTCTCCCTGATAGGTGCAGCAAACCACCATGGCATATGTATACCTAGGCAACAAACCTGCACGTTCTGCACATGTATCTAGGAACTTAAAGTAAAATAAAATTTTAAAAAATGTTCAAAGGAGATGCTCAGAAATGAGTCTCCTATATCAAAAAGTGAACAGTGACAACCAAATTAGATTAGTCCAGGAGGGAAAAAAAAAAAAAAAAGAACTCTCCTCAAGAACTCTCCTCAAGAGGAGCTCTGGTGCATACAATTTTTTTTTTTTCCAATTTGACCTAATAATTTTATTCTTAACCTCAGAATAACTAAATTCAACTCCTGTTTTCAAAACAGGATTTGAGTGTTAATCCAGCTCAGTGAACAAAGATCAATGACTTTTTATTTTTTATTTATTTATTTTTTTTAAGTATATGTAGGTAGTAAAAACCTAATGTTTGACACCAGGTTGTCCCCTTGACTCTAATTCTCTAGCCTACCTAAGGGTGGGAACTTGTGCTTAAATAAAGCAGCTTGAACATCCAGCCTATACGCAAAGGAAAACCGGGCATCCTCCTCCTCACCCCGGGAATGTGTGTGTGCAGTTGTGTTTCTACTGGAGAACTTTGCTCCGATTATCCCACTAAATTCTTGATCTTCCTCTGACCTGGCAGCTTCACCTGCTCCTTGACCCCTGCCTCCCACAATGAGTGATAGTTCTTTCCTTTGATATCCCAACAGGGAGTTGTGTGGGGGAGAGTTTTTACTGGTAATTCAGCAGGAGTGAATGGCGAACCACCTAAAGATGCACATTACAACGTAGTTAAGCCTTTTTTTTTTTTTTTTTTTTTGAGGCAGGGTCTCCCTCTGTTGCCCAGGCTGGAGTGCAGTGGCACAATCTCTGCTGACTACAACCTCCGCCTCATGGGTTCAAGTGATTCTCCTGCCTCAACTTCACAAGTAGCTGGGACTACGGATGTGTGCCACCACGCCTGGCTAATTTTTGTATTTTTAGTAGAGACGGGTTTCACCATATTGGCCAGGCTGGTCTCGAACTCCTGACCTTGTGATCTGCCTTCCTGGGCCTCTCAAAGCACTGGGATTACAGGTGTGAGCCACCGTGCCCAGCCTAGTTAAGTCTTTTAGCAGTGCTTATCCCCAAGGACTTCTCCCTGGCTCTCTCCTCTCTCAGGTCCCACCTTCTTTCATCTTTCAGAACCCAACCCTCTGACCCTTCTCATCTCTTCCAGCTTTTCTTTGTTCCTGGGCTTGCCACCTGCCGCCTCAAAATTCATCTTTCTTTACTCTGCAGAGCAATTTGGTTCCATTTGTTTCACTCCTGTGCCATAGGGAGGAACCCTGAGAAAGATCCTTTTACAAAATGGCACCTCAAGGAACTTGAATTTTAAGAGACAGTTCTGATTCCTCAACCAGCTTTTGAGAATTTTTTCCTGCATATGCTTATGTATCTTCATATAATATTATAGAACACACAGCCCCATATCTCACCACCAGTCTTTTAGGAATTGTTGCCATTTTTGTAGATAGCTTTTTAGTATTTTGTTTTCTTTAAAAAATCAACTTTATTGAGATAAAATTTTCATACAATAAATGCATTCATTTTAAGTGTGCAGTTTGATGAGTTTTGACAGCTGTATATACCCATGAAGACATGACCACAATCAAGGTATAGAAAATTTGCATCACCCCACAGAAGATGCCTAGTGCCTCTGTATAGCACCCCAGTCCCCAGACAATTACGGATCTGCTTTCTGTAACTACAGATTAATTTTGCCCATCCTATAATTTTTTTTTTTTTTTTGTAGAATCTCACCCTGTCGCCCAGGCTGGAGTGCAGTGGCGCAATCTCGGCTCACTGCAACCTCTGTCTCCTGGGTTCAAGTGATTCTCCTGCCTCAGCCTCCCAAGTAGCTGGGACTACAGGCACGTGCCACCACACCCAGGTAATTTTTGTATTTTTAGTAGAGATGAGATTTCACCATGTTGGTCAGGCTGGTCTCGAACTCCTGGCTTCATGTGGTCTGCCCATCTCGGCTTTCCAAAGTGCTGGGATTACAGGCGTGAGCCACCGCGCCCAGCCCTAGAATTTTATATAATCAAATCATCCAGTATGAACTCTTTTGTGTCTAGCTTCTTACAGTCAGCATGACCTTTCTGAGAGTCATCCATGTTGTGTGTACCAGTAGGTCTTCCTTTATTGGTAAGTAGTTTCCATTGAGTGGATATATAAAAATTTATCTATCCATTCGCCTGCCAAAGAACATTTTCTGGCCTTTTTTTTACATGCATATTTGTGTTTAATCATTGTATGAATTAATGTAATTATTATATAGAGAGAATTTGGAAAGTAAAAACAAAGCAGAAAGAAGCAGAGAGGAGAACGCAACCTAATTTTTCAATCAGTGGCAAACATGTTTGACACTTTGACATATTTCCTTCTCACAATGTTTTCTTTTTCAATTTTGCACATATTTAAGTTAATGTTCTGCATATTACTTATATACTGCTTCTGTCACTTAAGTTTTACATCATAAGTACTTTCCTAAAAGCTGTTAAGAACGGAGTAGATGGTGCCGACGTAGAAAGGTTGTCAGGATACAGTGTTAAGTGAAACTGTTGAACAGTATATTAAGTGTGATCACATTTGCAAGGGGACAAGCAGTGGATGTTTGTGAGAGGGAAAGTGAGTAGCTGAACTTCAGAAAGTTAACCTGAAGCTGGACTGTGGAAGGTCTCCTCAGTCATAGTAAGGATTTTGGATTTATTTGGAGTAAAATAGGGAGCTATTAGAGGGTTTTGAGGAGAGAATTGATATGACATGATATGTGTTTTAAAAGGCTGTTTCTAGACAATATTGAGAAAAGACTATTGGGCAATATGGATGGAAGGAGGCTAGGTTGGCAGCTATTGAAATAACCCAAGTGAAAGGTAATGGCAGTGGAGAGGATGGGAGATGGTGAGATTCTGGATGTATTTTAAAGGCATGTCCCATGGACTAGATATGATGTGTGAGACAATGATAAAAGTCAGAGATTATGCTAATAGTTTTGAACTGGGCAATTGAATGGATAAAGTTGCCATTTGCTAGGTTAGAGAAGATTGGGAAGTATAGTGTGGGGAGGGAGAGATGGGGAGCTTGGTTTAGATGGGTTCAGTTTAAGAAAGCTTTTATACATCCAAGTAGAGATGGTGGTTGAGCAGCTGGATATATGAATTTGAAGCTCTGGGGAGTGAAGCAGGATGAAAATATAATGTGGAATTCATCAGCATATAAATAATATTTAAAGACAGTAGATTGGATGAAATCACCAAGGTAAATGAGTTCAGATAAAGAAGAAAAGAGATCCAAGAACTAAACTCTGGGCATTCCACCATTATGAGGAAAGAGACATGAAGATAAAACGTCAAAGGGAAATGAGAAGGAGCAGCCAGTGAAGAAGAAAGAGAACCAGGAGAGTGTGGTGTCGTGAAGACCAAGTGGGAAAGGTGTTTGAAGGAGGAAAGAGGGGCCAACTATATTAAAACAAAGTTGTTAGCAACTTAAGTTGAAGCCTGAGAATTGGTGACTGGATTTAGCAACATGGCGGTCTTGGTGATGGTCACAGCAGCAATTATGGAGGAATGGTGGGGCAACAGCCTGGCTGGAGAGGGATCAGGAGAGAATGGGAGGTGAGAGCTTAGATCAGGACCAAAAACTTGGTTAAAAGTCTGTGCAATGGATTTTTTTTTCTTACAAGAAAAGATGACCGGAACTAGGTTTACTCAGTTTTGAAAGGGAAGCGGTGTTAGTCAGTTCTGGCTGCTATAACAATGTACCACAGACAGGGTGGCTTAGAAACAACAGAAGTTTGTTTCTCACAGTTCTGGAGGCTGCAGGTCTGAGACCAGAGTGCCAGCATGGTTGGGTTCTGGTGAGGGCCCTTTTCTGAGTTGCAGACTACCAACTTCTTGTTGTATCCTCACGTGGAAGACAAAGAGAGAGAGTTAGGTCTCTGACCTCTTCTTCTAGGGGCACTAATCTCACTCAAGAGGGATCCACCCTCATGACCTAATCACCTCTCAAAGGCCTTATCTCCAAATACCATCACATTGGGGTTAGAGTTTCAACATATGAATCTGCAGGGACAAAAACTTTCAGTCTGCTGCAGAAGTTAGTATGGCAACTAGACATACCATTCCTCAAGAGGAAATAGACACATTCTAGAAGGAAAAAGTAAGAAGTACCAGAATGGATGGGAGTCAGAAGCTCAGCAATCCCAGATGCACTCTGTCTAATTCATTGTACGACTTTTATCAAGATTTGATCTCTCTAGACCTGTTCTTGCATCTGTAAAATGAACGTTTTGAACTAGAAAACTTCTGAAATCATTATATAATTTAAAATACTATGGCATCCTCTAAGTATTTACAGATCTTTTACATAAAGCATTGTGAATGGCTTTTTTCCCCCTCCCTCTGGCTGTTAATAGCTTTCTCCACAGGGCCCTAACTCTATTCTTGACCCTCCGAAACCTGCAGATGACTTTGTCATCTTTTCTACCAAGAAGGAAGGTCATGACAGAGGAACATTCTTTAAATGCCTTTCCTTGAACTCGCAAGTTCCTCATGCCTCAGGAGAAAAAGAGTTTCTCTTCCTTTCCATCTGTACACTCATCCCATCACTTCCCATCCCTCTATACAAGTTAGAAATAGAGGGGGAGTAAATGAACTTGCTTTCAGTCCTTGG
Source organism: Hylobates moloch (assembly GCF_009828535.3). Lineage (NCBI taxonomy): Eukaryota > Metazoa > Chordata > Mammalia > Primates > Hylobatidae > Hylobates > Hylobates moloch. The sequence goes on along the minus strand of NW_026652286.1, from coordinate 15,731,811 downwards.
TAGGAAGGGGTTATTATACCCATTCCTCAGACAGTAAAACTGAGGCTCAGAGAGCATAAAATAATGCTGAGATTTACACCACTGAAAAGGGAGGGTGTGAGGCTGTGACCCAGGTCTGCCTGACTCCTCAGCTCTTCTGTCTCACCGCAGTCTTCTTTGAATGGAATGCATCCATAAATGAATGGCTCGTTCTTTATTTTTTTCTGTGCTTTTTTTTTTCCAACAGCATTATCGTCTGTGTGCTGGTGTTATTGTTTATGTTGACCTGGCTGCAGATGCCTCTTGGCAAGATGCCCACCTGAAAGTCTGTTTACCTGCTAACTATTGTAATTTTTTAAAACTCTTGGCTTATATAGGGCTCTTTTCAATCGTGGACTTGGACCTTTTAAATCCTAATGCCACCTGTGCAAAAGAATTCACTAGTATGTTACCTGTTAAATGCAGTTCAAAAATATGCAAAACTAAATATGTTCAGGGGCATGTCTGCAGTAAAATTATAAAGAAAAGGAAGAATGAGTCTGTAAGTTAGCAATTGCCACAAACATATTATATAAGGAATTGCTTAAAACCTAGTGTCTTAAAGCCACAGTCATGTATTCTCATGGAGCTGGGGCCTGGCCAGGGGTTGGCTGATCTAGGCTGGCTTGGCTGGGGCAACTCAGCCCCGCTCCACTTGTCTTTCATCCTCTTCCTTGAGTAGCATACTAGTCCAGCCATATTCTTTTTGCGGTGATGGCAAAGGTGCAAAAAGGCAACTGGAATCATGGAAAGATTATTGAGGCCGGGGCTCAGAACGGACATATTTCTGCTTCCTTCTATTGGCCAAACCCAAAGATATGGGGAGATGTGCCTTCTCCACAGTGGGAGGTCTCTGCAGAGTTACATAGGAAAAGGTGTAGATACAGTAAAGGGTGAAGAATTGGGGCTGGCAATATAATCTACCAGAATAACAAAACACAAAATTCAAGATAGTGTTTACTGGTGGGCCAGGGGACAGGAGGTTTGGAATCAGGGAACAATGCCCAAAGGGCTGCAATGAATCTGTTAATGTTGTGGTTCTGAAGCCAGGTTGTAAGTACATGGCTGTTTATTTTCTTGTTCTTTATAGCTGATATAGTCTGTGTATGAAACATTGTTTAGAATTTTTAAAAAGTTACTGGAATCAGATAAATGAATAGTAAAAGTTGCAACTTTTTGACAGTCTCGCATTCTATATTATTTCAGCTTCATTGTTTAAATGTGTGTTTCTCTTTACTAATTTCTGATTTGCTAATTTTGTTTACTTTTACTTGCCAATACAAATAGTGGTTTGGTTATCTGACATCTGGACATTAATATCATCTACATGCATATTTATAATCCTAGTATGCTGCTCACACTTTAAAAAAACCTCAGACTTTACATTTTAACCGAGTTCATTTTCCTTAGTTGCTCTCAAAGTAAACTCATCTAAAACCATAAATTATTGTCCTGGCAGTTATTAGTCTGGATTGATTAGGTTTGATCTCTGGGTTAATTTCACATGTAATCATATTATAGTTAGTCACACCTAGTGGCTCTATTAATTCGGATGTATTTGCACTTCCTTACCTATTAATTACAACCACCTCTGAAGACTGATTGGGCCTCAGCTACCAACAAAAAGCAATCCCCATATATCAGAGAACAAATTACTGCCTCCCAAACTAGGAGAACTTGGTTGGCTTGGAGGCTCTGTAGGAATATTATTGATGACATCTTTATTTTCTTCCTTCCTTGAAGATGAATGGTGTACCTGCTAAATGAACCAGCAATATCAAGGCCAGGTCTACAGTCTGGCAGAATTTGCTTGGACTATGATCTGGGAATGAAGCAATGGGAGAAGCACACATACAACATCAATGCAGATTTTATTTATAAAAATTTAAAAACATGTATTTTGTTGAGGTCCACTTCATAAAACTTGCTCACCTTTCTCTTTTTATTTGAAGACTATTCTCTGCATAGATACATTTGGGCATACGTTAAATAGAAAATCGAAGCTAGTTCTGTACTTAATCAGCAAAACACAGTAAGCATACTCCAAGCTTGAACTGCCTGCTGTCCAAGTCTTATCCAAAGCCCTGCTGAGAGAAGCACTATTCAGGGAGCATTATTTGAGGGACATGTGGTTCTATCTGTTCCTCCATAAAACCTGTTCTTAATTTCTGCATTCAGTGGGACCCTCAGAACCTATGTGGCCCCTCAAAGCACTGTTTTCAGTGAGGTCCAATTTTGTGCATTAAGATGCCAGCTTGACTTAAAGACAAAAACTACACTGAGCTTACTGTAGGTCTTTTATAAGGGACATTACAATCTACATTTCTTAGTAGGTGAAACCCCGCATAACAAAATTCTCTTTATTCTAGGTTCAGAGAAAAGCTCATCATCCCTTTAGCAACTCAGCATCTCCTCACAGAAAATCGAATTCTATAATGGGTTGTGTTTCTGTTTTCATTCTGGCCACTAGGGAGCTAAACGTTAGTTTTGAAGCTCAACTCCCGTAACTGTTTACAATGTCACCATCTGCACACTTGCATTCTAACTCTCGTCTTTAACTCGAGTATTTATTTTAATTTATACTTTCATTTGATTTTAGTTTTTGCTGATGGTTTTTAGACTTTGTTTTAGTTTTTGTTAATGCTGGATTTTATTGCATGTCTAACATTGAAAAACACATATGGGATGTGAATAAATAATAAACATCAAGAGTTACCGTGAAGACATTAACCATAAAAATGTGTGGCTATGGCCGGACAGAGGTATGGATAGGGAGTTAGGCTGGGCAGCCAGCAGCCTGATGTATGTACATGAGTGCCACAATCTTCACTATCACTCAAAGGCAGAGTCACTACCTTCTTAACAGGTAGCACAGTGCTCTTCCCTGTCTTCAAAGCCTGAGACTCCTATTTCCTCTAGCCTGAGGCTGTTGCCCTTCCTACCCCCCATAACTCCAGAAAATCCCCGGGGACAAATTGAGGCCACAGCATCTAGCTGTTTTCTGTGCTGCCCTCAGGTCACTTCCACTAAATCTCTCCCTCTTTTTTTGGGGGGGGGGGGGATGGAGTCTCATTCTATTTCCCAAGCTGGAGTGCAGTGGCACGATCTCTGCTCACTGCAGCCTCTGTCTCCCAGGTTCAAGCGATTCTCTTGCCTCAGTCTCCTGAGTAGCTAGGATTACAGGCACCCGCCACCACGCCCAGCTAATTTTTGGAGTTTTAGTAGAGATGGGGTTTCACCACGTTGGCCAGGATGCTCTTGAACTCCTGACGTCAAGTGACCTGCCTGCCTTGGCCTCCCAAAGTGCTGGGATTTTGCCTCCCAGGTGTGAGCCACCAGGCTCGGCCCACTAAAGTCTCTCTTTTGACCTGCACAGAGTCCTTCCTCTCCATGTCCAGCAGCTGGAGGTGGATCCAGGAGGGTCTTCTCTGCATGGCTGCAGGTACCCTTGGAAGTTCTGGAAGATGTGAAGAGTAAAGTACAGTGAAACAGCCACTGCAATACACTCTGATATGTTTCATCCAATGGGGGTGGCATTTACTGAGACACAGGGCTGGGCACTGTGGGGTGATGCATAGAAGAGACAAGGCTGAGCCTCTAGGTGCTACTACCCTGCTAGCAGCACAGCCATGCAACCAACTGTGGGACCAAGAGTGTTGTCTGTTCTCAACTTTTAATACGTTTAATTTTTTTCTTTTGCACTGGGTACTCTTCATCTGACAAGGTGTAGCAAATTCTCTTTAGGAGATAAGAGCAGAGCTGTCCTGGTTGGGTGGACTAGGCTTTCAGGCTTGCCCAGCTAAATGTCTCTGTGCTTCCAGCTCCTCCACTTCTGGGTAAATAGAACCCTGGGGTTCCTCAGAGAACAGCCTGAAAAACCATTAATATGGCAATGTATAGCAGTTAACTACCTGGGTTTGAATCCTAGCTTTGTTACTCACTAGCTCTTGATCTTGACAAAGTTACTTAACTTCTTGGACGCTCAGTTTCTTCATCTGCAAAATCAGGACAGAAATTATGCCTGTTTCATTGGGGTTTTGAGGTTTAAATGAGCTCATGCATATAAAATACTCAACATTAATTTAGTGGTACTACTTAGTCAATAAGTGATGAGGACTCATAAGCTATAGCTATTAGTCTTATTAAGGACTTATTGCTATTAGTCTTGTCATTGAACTGAAAGAGTTACTGGATTCAGTAAATGAGGGAGATCGAGCTCTGTCAATCTGAGACCTCTCAAAGAGGAGATAATTTTTCCAGTCAGGGAGATGGTGTAAAAGCAGCCACATGATCCAGCTGCAAGTCAAGTATCAACAAATTTAAGAGATTGTTTTCTTTAATCACAAAAATATCACATTCTGATTTTTCAAAAAACAATGAAAACTGTTCCACGGTAAAATTTTGGCAGGGTGATCTTCAGCAGGCCATCTGACCCCCTGAGCCAGTTTCCTTTTCTGAAGAACAGAGGCAATGAACCTCTGTTCTCAGAGTTTTGGGGAGGCTCAAATGAGGCTTGAGAGTGCCAAGCATCCTCCGAGCTGTTTGTCATCGAGCCCCAAGGAGCCCTTGGCACCTAGTAGGCGTCAGTAAATATTTGTTGCATCTGAACTCTTTCCATCTGGGAAGCCCTCCAATGGCCTGGAATCTCCAGCTCTCCCACTAAGCAGGTCAGAAAAGCAACTTAAAGGATCCATTTTAGTGTCCATTTTCTCACTTTTCCCCCTGAAAAACCACTTACAAAGCTGCCAACTTTCTCATTTGGCTTTTTCTGGCCTGGTTTCATCTTATTAACGGTCACTTCATTCATCAGCATAAGGAAGACTCCATTCTGTCAACAGGAGGGCAGGGCTTGGCCTCCAGTCACAGGGCAATGGCGGGGGCGGAGGGGCCTGGAAACAGCCATAGGGTAGGCTTAATGAATAAAAAGTTGCGGTTGAGAAGGCCCAGGATTCCCAAACAGCCCTCCCTCCACCCCCAAACAGCTGATCATTGGATAGTGAGGAAGCAGGTGCTCCTTCAGAAAACCCTGTTCATTCATTCATTCATTCAGTCATTCATTCAACTACTCATTCATTCACAACTATTTCTCGAGTGCTTATTATGCACGGGGAATAGAATGCTGAACAGAAAAGCACACCCACTCCCTGCCCTCATAGAACTTACAGTTTGGGTCACATTAATCAAATGATCCTCGCCATCTTTGGGGCTATGGTGCATTCCGGGGAGGCTTCCTGAGGAGGTGACCCTGATCTAAGATCTAAAGGAGACCTTGGAGGAAAGGGGCTGTGGGGATTGGAGAGATGGTTCAAAGAACATCATATGCAAAGGCTCTACAGAAGGAAGAACGTTTTTGGGACACAGACAAGCAAGATCGAGAAAGTTCGCTTGCTTTTGATGGGACCCTTAGGCTGGAGACACGCTGGTCACCAAGTAGCGCCAGGTGCTCAGGCAGAAGTCAGCCGACTCTGGGTTCGAGTCCCAGCCCCACTGCTGGTCAGCTCCTTCTTAGACCTCAGTTTTCCGCTGTAAAATGGGACTAAGGCCATTCTTGTAGGCCAATGGTGAGGATGGGAAATACGCACGTCATTACCCGATGGGACGATGCCAGCCCCTCTCGTCCACCGACGCGGCCCCAGCTAGGATTCTGAGCAGGATCCGGGGGGGGGATCCGCGCGTCTAGGGCTGGAAACCCGCCGCCACAGCGGGCTCGAGGTCGTCCCCGCCCGCAACATATGCGCGAAGGAAAGTGCTACGAACGTCAAATGGCCGCCCCCCGCCGGCGCCATCTGCTCTGCGAAGCAGAAACCGCGGCAGCTGCGCGCCCATTCCCTCCGCCCGCGCCCCGCGCCCCGCGCCCCAAGTCCGGATCCGCCGCCTGGCGGCACCGCGGACAGCGCCAGCCCCGGGGTGGCGGGCGCGGGGCTGGGGGCGCTGGGAAGAGGGGTCCGCTGTAAGGCCCTCCCGCCGCCTCGGGGCTAGTCTGGGTCCAGCCACTTCACCTGTGTGCTTGAAATGTCATTTCTTTACCAGCCAGGCTGCCGTTTGTTTGGCTCCGCTCTGCGGGGGCATACCAAAGCACGAATAACTGGTCCCTGAGACAGATAAACCTGGGTTCTAATACCAGCTCAAAAACCAACCAGCTGTGTGGTATTAGGCAAGTCGCTTAACTTCTCTGGACCTCTGTTTTGTCTTAGGGTTGCTAGGAGGATTAAATAGAAAGTTCTATGTGAAGTGTTTAACACAGTGCCTGGCACATAATAAAATGTAACTGCTAGCTAATTATTTTATTCAAAGCTTACTTTCCTAGGGCTTTATGGTTACTCGCTGGGTTTGTGTAGCCCCTTAAAATTTCAGCTTGCTGCCCATCCCCACTCTCCTGCATTCTTCTTCAAACGTGGATGAACAGGCCCAAAGATGCTGCAGCTTTTTGGAACATTTCACTACTACATTGGGAAATCCCTGGATCCCCCACACTCTCCTGATCCTGAAAGAGACTCAGTTTGCAAATGTCTTTTGATGTTGTCCAGAGCCATCCGTTATAACAAAGGCCATTTTCAAAATGGTAAAAGTTCACGAAAGGACTGGCTAGAAGAGTGGCTGGTGGGAAGGCAGGGTGGTAACAGAAGGTAGACTGAGAACACGGAAATGAGAAAATAAAGAGGCCCAAGGCAGGGAGGTGGCTGCATTCATTACATTAAAAATGGATCATTCCAGGATTTCATCTAGAGCAAAGGTAATCAGAAGTCATGGGCTTTCATTAACATTTTACCACTTAGCATTTTGGCTATGCTTCTTTAGGCAGTTGAGTTCACAAACGTTCACTGAGTGGCTGCTATGTGTCAGGCTCTGTGCTAGGCTCTGGGACTAAAAAAGTGACCAAACCTAGACTGTGCCCTCAGGAGTTGATGGCCCAGTGGGAATCAGACAAGCATGGGTGGAATGGTGGAGGGTGCCTCAGGGCCCCAAAGAGAGGCCTATCAACATTCTAGGGGTTTAGTGGGAGTCACCAAGTTTTACCACACCTCATTTCCCCATCTGAGGCTCTGGGCTCACAATCCCCACCTGCAAGGCTTATGATAAGTAGCAGCTGAGCCTCTCTTTACAAACCTACCCTGCGCCCCACCCCAAAAGCTCAGCACTCTGCTTTCCTTCAGCACCCAAGCAGCTGCCACAACCTTGAAGACTAAAAAGAGGAAAACACGAGAAAACGCTATATACAGGAAATCATTGCACAGCACAAGAGATGTGTATTACAAACCCCGACGTCAAAGGTCACCTGCCATACTCCATGGTGCTTTGGGTGCTAAAGAATATGAATGGAAGATGATGATGGAGGTGAAGGGAAAGTGAAGGAGAAGTGGAGGGGCAAGAGTCGAAGAGGAAGATTTGTCTTCTACAGAAAAGCTGTGTCATGTTTATTATTTTAACAAATGTGTGATTCAACAAATACGTACTAAGCATATATTCTTTGCAAGAAAGTGAACAGACCAAAGTCCCTACTCTCAGGAACTTATAGGTTCCTAGTGGGGCTTCAGAGTGCAATCAAGTAACCAAAACATATGAAGGGGTTGGTGATGAGTGCTCTGAAGGTGATAAAATAACAATAAAGGGTTAGGAGCAACAGTGACTGCTGATTTATGTGGCATCTAAGCGTGTGAATCCTAATATTCAGATAATTTTTTGTCTGAACCTAGCCGTCCTTTTGGGGGGGGGAAGCAAATTATTCATGTCTAACTCTAAGTAAATATGTTCAATTCACCTTAAATTTTCTAAAACAGTCTTCTATTAGAACATATAGGCAAAATGAGCCTTTAAAAAATACCCTTAAACCTGTTCAGATTCAACTAATACAACATGTCAATATAGAGGCTTCTAGAGTCTTTTCTATGCATATACTATATATATATATATATATATATATATAATTTAAAAGGGATCATTACATACTGTGTTATAATAATATTCCATGATATACTTTCCTTACTGGCAGACATATTTTGGCAATATTATCTTAAATAACTCTATATTATTCATTGTATCTGTGCATCCAATTTAATTAACGGATCCCCTATGATGGAGCATTATTTTAAATAATGCCACAGTGAATCTCTAAATATTTGCCCACATCCCCTGTTAATTCCACACTCACAGAGTCCTAAGTGTTTTCCTGGAGACTTTGGGACACTCTCAGGCAACAGAGGAGCAGAGAAACGTGATGGTGTTTTTGAGGTGAGGAGGTACCACCTTTTGGGGCCATCTCCCTGCAAAATAGGTAGCCCAATTCCTTAAATTTGGGGGCTGCTTTTGGCTTAAGTCTGGCACCCAAGACTATTTTGCCTAGAAAAGGTCAACTTTTTTTAAAAAAAAAATTGTCAATTAGCTCATTGTCTTTATTAAATTACTTATATAATACAACTTAAGGGACCCTGAAGTGTGCTGCAAGCCTCTTGGGGACACCACTTTTAGTGTGTGTGATCTGGAGCAGTTGTCCAAGGTCTCCAAGGCTTGATGTTCTCATTCATGAACTGGGGATGATAATAACATTCCTGTCTTAAAAAGAGTTATTGCAAGGAGGGAATGAGATGATGTGCATGAATGTGCCTATGCTAAAGAAGGAGGCTGCTTTATTCACAATAGCTGATGTATGCCAGGACCTTTGCTAAACACTTTGCATATTTAATCCTCGAGAGAGCTCGGTGGGGTAGGTATTATCATATCCATTTTATAGATTTAGAAACCAAGGCTAGAGAGGGTAAATAACCTGCTAAGGAAATTGAACTGCTATTTGCCATCAGATCTATCTGAATTCAAAGCCTGTGCCTCAAACACTACTCCATCCTGCCTCCCCAGCTACACTTTAATTGGGTTACCAATGCAATCCAAATGTTCCATTAGCATTTTAGTATCCAAATCCCCACTACCGTAAGCCTCCACCAACTCATGTTGTAAGTCCTGACTCCTGAGGCATTCTCCTCCCCTACTGTTTCTGGACCTCTTACCAAGGACTGAAATGAATTTACCCAAATTAATGCATGCTGCCATGTCTAGTCAAGTTGGTCCTCTAGAACCCCTGTCCACAACAGGCCCATGGTGAGCTGGAATGTCCCACTGCCACTCAATTGTTGTGGCAGATCTCTGGCAGTGTCTCAATGCCAAGGAGCAAGGATTCTGCTCTTGCTACTCCCATGTTGTAGATTACTCCCCAGTTACCCCTACCTGCAAAATGAGTAAGATTACCCTTGGTTTGGGTTATGTTCAGTTGAGGAAGGCAAGGATACTGCAGTAGGTAGAACCACAAAGCAAGGGCTCAATAAGTTTTCTACTTTTTTGAAGCTCTTTTTACTTTTTTCCCCCTGACTCAACCTTTGCCCCTCCCACTGAACCCTAAGCAGCCACCACATTTGTGCAGGTCATGCTGGAACCACGTTTCTACCACCAGCTGATAGGTAAAACTCCAATGTAAGCTGAAACTCCGTTGAAGTTTGACCTGGCCAATGATGTTTTCAGGAGATGGCTGGAGATGGTGTGGCTAAGTTAGAATGGGAATCCCACAGAGGGGGCTCCCAAGCATTCCAGAGTTGAGGGAGACCCTTTCAACAGTACACTTGTCATGGATCTTTCTCTTAGGGAACAGACATTCTGCCAAGATGGCTAAGTCAGAATGAGTTCTGATGTCAGCAGTTACCCTGAAAGCATCAGTCCCTCTGATCTTTAAGCTACTTGCTAAATATGACTCCATCATGAAAGATTTAGCCAATCAACAGGTCCATCGAATGCCTACTCTGTGTCAGGTGCTATTCCACTATTCTAAGAACTAAGATACAGTAGCAAAGAACATAGACACAGTTTCTCACTCAAGAAACCTACAGACACCAGCTTTCCTTATGAAGGATTCTCCCTCTGTGCTTCTAATGTCTTTTCTGGCAACTTGGCTTCCATTAGAGCCCCTGTAAATCTATCCGATATATATCTATATATCTCATAATCCCAGCTGCGGACCAAATTCCAGTTCTTTTTCTCTGAAGGAACTTGGCTCTCACTATACTTAAGGCCATAGACTCTGGAGTCATACTGTCTGTGTTCAATCCTGACCATGCTCCTCACTTATTACTGACCTTGGACAAGCTACTTAACCTTCCGTGCCTTGGTTTCCTGATTTGCAAAAGGGGGTAATAATAATAGTTAACACTATCAAGTGTCTACCATATATGCCAGGCACTGTTCCAAGTGCTTTAGATGTATTAACTCAAGATTGTCACAACAACCCTACACAGTAGGCCCTATTAATACTCCATTTTACAGACAGGAAACTGAAAGACAGAAATGTCAAGCAATTGACAACTGTGGAATAAATCTTATAAGATCTTTTAAGGATTTAAACAAAGGACATAGCAAGTGGCCAATGAATTGCTATTGCTATCATTATGAATGACAATTTTAAGTGGAAAAAGTAGGATACTAAGTACTAGACAGAGGCAAATTTTAACTGTGAAGAAAAGCACATGGAAAAATCTAGAAGGAAATATATTAAAATACTAACAGTGGTTGCCTGAGGAATAGTGAGATGAGTATAGGTGACGTTTTTCATACTTCTCAGGACTTTTTTGTTTTGTTTTTTCAAGACAGGGCTTCGCTCTGTCACCCAGGCTGGAGTACAGTGGCACAATCATGGCTCACTGCAACCTTGACCTCCCAGGCTCAAGTAATCCTCCTACCTCAGCCTCCCAAATAGACTACAGGCATGCACCACCATGCCAAGCTAAATTTTGTATTCTTTTGTAGAAACAGGGTTTTGCCATGTTGCTCAGGCTGGTCTTGAACTCCTGGGCTCAAGCAATTCACCCGCCTCAGCCCTGCAAAGTGTTGGGATCACAGGCGTGAACCACCGCACCTGGCCAGAATTTTTTTTTTTTTAATAAAAGCTTTCCAAATCTTTTACTATAAGTACTTATTTCTTTAATGTTCACGAAAAATAGTGCTAAAAAACCTTGGAGAAAATAAACTCCAAAGCTTCTCCTCTGGCCTAATTTTTTCAGGGGCCACTTCCTGTTGCCCCTGGTGACAACTTTGTATTCTCCTATTTGAGGCTTCTAGGCTCTGTGGCACTCCCAAGGCCATCTGACTTGGTGATCCCCATTCAGGGACAGGAGGAGGCCTTCATGCATTCTGCACTTCCCCAGTGAATTGCAGATCCCATTACTCACTTAGCTCCATTATATCTTTAATTATGACCTTTTAGTATGAATGAAAAAGAAGCATAATTTTGCTTTAAGAGATATGCCAGGCCTACGCTCCCAACATTTCTAGGTTTCATAGAAATTGCAGTGATCATGGAAATTTAACCTGATAATTACTTCAATATTTCAAGGCACACAGTTTCCTACTCTCTTAGAATAATTATGGGTTGTTGTTTTTTTTCTCCCAAATTCTTTTATTTCTTCATTATTAAAGGTTATACTAATTTCTGTTGTATGTGCCTAGAGACACAGGAGAATGCAGGGCATCCTTATCCGCTCTGGTTCATAGCACCCTATTGTGAAAATATGTTGTCCTTTTATTTTCCACTATTATTATTTCTCTTAGACTATAAGCTTTATGTGGGCCAGGAAAACATGTATTTGGCTCACTCTGCTTACAGCGCCTAAAATGGGACTTAGTACACAGCAGGCATACTGTAAGTATCTGTTAAATGAATGCCCAAACAAATACATTTAGAAACAGATAAACTAATTGCATATTGCATTTGTGAATTGTAAAGCAACCTTGATCTCATCAAACTCCTGTTGAGAGTCCGCTCCAGAAAGAAAGCATGGGTCCACAAAGCTACAGAGAAATGATTGGAGCCAGAGGGGTTAGAATTCAGGAAGTCCAAACTTTATAAAGAATATCTAATTTAATTTCCCAGCAGCAATTGGGACAGAACCTCATGATCAAACAAGCAAACTGATATATTTTGCTGTGAAAATGTATGAATATTTACATCAAATGGGACAAATAAAAACTAGAAGTAACCTCAAGTCAGTTCAGAAGACTCTTCGCTGCTGAATAATTCAGGTCAAATCCAGGTCTACTGTTAAATAAGTTAGAAGAACTTGTGGTTTTCAGAGCTTTTTGGGGTTTGGAATTGTAGGTAAGGACCCGGAGACCTGCAAGAGTCAGTAGATCCAAGTGTGTGCTTTAGAGCTGTCATTGTTCCATCTAGGTCCACCACTTCTTGGCTGGATTCTTGGGCAAACTATTTACATTCTTTGTCTTCTGTTTTCTCATCTACAAGTGAGAATCATAACAGGACCTAACCTACAGGGTTGGTAAGAGGATTTGAAAGAATTAACACATAAAATCTGACCCAAAATAAGTGCTCAATAAATATTAGCTACTGACGTATTACCTTATTTCATGAAGCAAACAGCTTGTGAGACAGGTGTTATATTTTGGTTACCTGAAAGATGAGGAAACAGAGAGCGGGGCAGGTTAAGAACTGGCCCAGTCCAGGTGGCTCACGCCTGTAATCCCAGCACTTTGGGAGGCCGAGGAGGGAGAATTGCTTGAGCCGAGGAGTTCGAGACCAGCCTGGGCAACATAGAGAGAACCCGTTTCTACTAAAAAAATTAACCAGGTATGGTGGCATATGCCTATAGTCCCAGCTATTTGGGAGGCTGAGGTGGGAGAGTCACTTGAGCCTGGAAGGTCAAGGTTGCAGTGAACCATGATTGCACCACTGCGCTCCAGCCCGGGTGGGAGAGCAAGACCCTGCCTCAAAATAAATTTTTAAACAAAGGTAGGGAACAGTGGCTCATGCCTGTAAATCCCAGCACTTTGGGATGCTGAGGCAGGCAGATCACTTGAGGCCAGGAGTTTGAGACCACCCTGGGCAACATGGTGAAATCCCATCTTTACGAAAAATATAAAACTTAGCAGGGCGCAGTGGCCCATGCCTGTAACCCAGCTACTCAGGTGGCTGAGGCACAAGAATCTCTTGAACCCAGGAGGCAGAGATTTCAATGGGCTGAGATCCCACCACTGCACTCCAGCCTGGGTGACAGAGTGAGATTCTGTCTCAAAAAAATAAAAATGAAAGTATAAATAAAAAGAACTGACCCAAAGTCACACAATGGGGCAAGAACAGGGCAAGGATTTGAAACTGCACCTGCAGCATCCTGTCCACTACACAGGCCCACCTAAATTCTTATATCCCATTCAATATTCTTTTATCAGTGCTTACTCTGCTTTCCCTCTTCCAGCATAGAAATTTTGAGGAAAGAAATGAAAAGCCCAGGAAAAATGGAAAGTTTTTAGATGCGCATTTTATTAGCAGGTTCACTCTCTCCTCTCTCTCCTTCTTTCTCTTTTTGTTAAAAAGCAAGAGGCAAAAGAATTTGGCACCATTTCCATCATGTTGATTCTTCTGGGTTTCTCAAATGTTGTGATCCCTGGAAAGCGGGGATTCATGCTTACCTCCACTCTTCATTAAGGCGGCTGTGGCCGTGAGGTGGGGAAGGCAGGCTGCTGGTGCAGTGGGTGGGCATGCTGAATAACACCCGAACCACAGCTGTGGCTGCCCTTGTCAGAGTGCCAGCCTGCCTAACCCAGTCTGTTCTTGCCTGCTACCTGGCCCTCGCCCATCTGCTGCAGAATTCATAAAGTGCTGAAGATCACAAACATCTGAACCTATTATAGGTAGCATACTTCAATTACATTCTGATTGTGGGCTTGGCTTCCCCCAAGCCTGGTTTGTAATGGTGCACAGATCAAATTCTCCCCACAAAAGAAGCACTCATCTCTAGGTAATCTCGTCATGTTGGGCGTGCTTAAGAAAGAAGCCATCCTCCTAGATGCTGCTTTGTGTCATTCGGTTACCTGGCAAAGGTTCCCCCAGATGTAAATGACAGAGAGAAAGAGAGAGAGATGTAAAGGACAGGGAGAGAGAGAACTGACTTAAAATCTTTTCCCAGGAACTTACCATGTTTGTGCATGGATCTGTAGTTTGCTTTCTCCACTATGGAGCAAGTGATTTGTTAGTTGAAATGACCTTAGCTCTCCTGAGGCTTATCTGTCTTGGTTGTTGGCTTATATCACGCAAATTATGACCACTCTTCCAAGGACATGAAAGAATAAACTGCCCATATGTCCTCAGACTGTGCTCACATGTCTCTTGCCTTGCCCCTCCCAAGGAGGAGCTTTGGGCAGCACTTACCACGCATAGTACCCTGAGCTGGAGCAGCACGCAGGTTGACCCAGTTAGAAGCCTGACAAGGAGGACATCTCAGCCTCTGTTCAAGGCTGCTTCCACTTTCGTTTTCTACTGAACTTGCAAACAAGCGGTTAAAAGAAACACACAAATGCCCAGCTGAGCCATATTAGAGCATGAGGCAAAAGGAAAAATCAGAAATATCAGTACTGATTTTATTTAAAATTTTGCTATTTTATACACACAGAATTTTTGCATTAATTTTGATTTTTCAAACATATTGCATCAGAAGCTGATTTATCTTGGTTACTGAGTTTTTCTGGTATTCTCTTAAATTTCGTTCCAAGTCCTAGCCCCAATATGCACCCACTGAGGAGTAAGACGCTGGAGTATTTATGCATCAACTCCTGCCCTCATTGGTTGGTGGTTGCTCAGGGAGCATTAGTAGACAGGCACCATCAACATCAGCCACAATGTCCAACTTGGACTAATCATCTTGGCCAGAGAGAAGTAGCGTATGATTGGTAGTCCTTTCCAGAAACGATGTGGCTTGAAGGAGCATTTCCCGAAAGAAGGCTTTGTATTCTGAGCAGCCCTGTGTCTCATGAATGCTCTACATAGCCCTTTCTTAGATATCACAAGTCAATGCATTCCTTTTTTTTTTCCCCCTCAAGATAGTTTGAGTTGTGTTTATGTCACTTGAAACCAGAGTCCTGACTCTTGCAGGCAGACAGCTGAGAGTAGTGTTGAGCATCATTAGGGTAGGGCAACATAGGTGTTGGGGGATGTATTAGTCAGCATTCTCTAGAGGGACAGAACTAATAGTATATAATTTATTAGGAGAATTGACTCACACAATTACACGGTAAAGTCCCACAATAGGCCATCTGCAAGCTGAGGAGCCAGGATGCCAGTCAGAGTCCCAAAACCTCAAAAGTAGGGAAGTCTATGGCTGAAGGCCCAAGAGCCCCTGGCAAATCACTGGTGTAAGTCCAAGAGTCCAAAAGTGGAAGAACCTGGAGTCTGATATTCAAGGGAAGGAAGCATCCAGCACAGGAGAAAGATGGAAGCCAGAAGACTTAGCCAGTTTAGTCTTTCCACGTTCTCCTGCCTGCTTTTATTCTGGCTGTGCTGGCAGCTGATTAGATGGTGCCCACCTGGACTGAGGGTGGATCTGTCTTTCCCATCCAACTGACTCAAATGTTAATCTCCTTTGGCAACACCCTCACAGACACACCCAGGAACAATACTTTCATTCTTCATTCCAATCAAGTTGACACTCAATATTAACCATCACAGGGGATCAGTGGAGTGTTCCTGCATTTGGGGCATCATGGGGCTTTACTTCTCTAGCATGTCAAGGTAGGCTGGAAGAGAATTTGGAGATCCCGGGTGGCTCACTCTAAGTGGAACTAACAATAGCAGCAAACTTTTATGGCACAGTACGGTTCTAAATCATGTTCGCTCTCCTATTTCTTTCCCCACCAAGGCTTAGAGGTACAGGCAAGTCAAGTTATACAATCCCAACTTCACAGATGAGGAAACTGAGGCTTCAAAAGTGACCCATCTATAGCTAAGTGGTAGCAGAGGATCTTGTCTTTTAAGTCACCAAACTCAAGTGATGAGACAGAACAATGGGGCTCATTTTGAAGCAGATTATCTTCCTGTTATTTTGTTGATGTAACTTTAGTTCCTTGGTTCTATTCCACGAATTCTGTATGAAGTCACAAGTAATTGTCAGTGCTTCTCAGAAACAGGGACCTTTTCTTTGTCACCTAATCTGCAGCTCCCACACAATTCCCGGCACGGATAGGTGTTCGGGCAATGTTTGTTGAATTGGATTAATACTGAGGAAGGAGAAGCTCAGAAAATTTCTGGCACTAGGATATGCTGGACATTTAGAGGAAAGATGGAATGCTAAGAATAGGTCCGCCAACCACTTAATGAACGTACTGTGCCAAATGCTGGATGTACACCTCACCTGTACAGCAACTGCATAAAGTAAACATGGTTCCCCCTGTTATACAGATAAGAAAAGAGAAGTGCACAAAGATAAGGATCTTACCCAGTGACAGGACTGGGGCTGAAACCCAAATATGCCTGACTCCCAAATCTGTGTTCCTGAATCATGTGTGCTCTGTCATTTGGAAGCTATACTAAGTCATCTTGCAATTCCACATAACAAGCTTGATAGATTGAAGGGCCTGGTCTTATTTAAGGAATTCCTTTTCCTCTCCTGTCCTCTAGGAGGACTCCAGGGTTCTTTGTACTTTTGCAAATGACAGGCGGAGAAGCACCAGAGGTTCTGGAGTTTAGAGTAGGTCAGAGGCATTTAGGGAGAGTTTGGAGAAGGAAGCCTAAGAGAGTATGGAATATGAGGTGACCAGGAGAAGGAAAAGGGGATACAAGAGTGTTACTGGGGGCTTATGAATTAGATTCCTATTAAATCAGTAAATATGCAATTATTTTTTGCTTATTTGGAAGGTGCATATTTGAATGCCAAACTGCTGGGAACTAAAGGATGTGGGTCAATGGGGTGTCATAGGAAGGTGAGTTGAGCTGCCCTAAGGGATCCAGGTAGAGGCTGGGCAGCACCCCAGCGAATGTAGGTAGGGGATCCAGGCATCGACTGGAGGAGAGTTGGACCACAAAACTTTCCCAATTTTGTGTATGTCCAAATCTCCCGCTCTGGCTAAGCATGAAGGCAGCCTAGCCACTTTGCTCATTCCTGCCACATGTAGTTCCCCTCCTGCCTTATCAAATGTTTATCTGTCCCCACCTCCCAACCCATCTTAATTATTTGCAATGATCCGTGATAGACACATAAACAACTCTGCAGCTTAAAATTCCCCCATCAGGCAAATATGAAATTATTCACATTTTTCTTGCAGATTTTTCATGAAGCAAGTTGGTGATGAAATGACTCTCGAATGCCTTCCCCATTTTACGCTGGGGATTCTGCCTTTACCCTTTAATGGGTGTGTGTCTTCATGCCTCAGCTACACTGAGCATTCTCCTTTCCTGTTTATGTTTATTTTGGAAGCAAAATGTGTTTACAAAATCAGTTAAAAAGTGTTAATGATCAGTTTCCAGAATACTAATGTGAATTCAAATTACTTTCACATGAATCAAGACAAATTAAAAAATGCCATTTGATCATAAACTGTTTTAAATTTGTGTTCTAAGTGGCGCAGCAAATCTGAATATACGCTTTTTAAAAAGAGCAGTTTAAAATAACCATTCTGATGGCATGAAGCAGTTTTGAATAAGAAGTCTCCTTCCAAGAGGAAAGGTCAGCTTTTGGGCATTCATATGGGAGAAGGTATGGGGTGACATGTGCCCCCCACTTCCCAGAGAAAAATATTGTTTGTAATGGTCAAAATTAGGACTGAGCTATAAAATGTTCATGATTTTCATTTGTCTTGTTCACTACTATTTTTCCAGTGTCTGGACCAGAGCTTGGCACATTATAGGCACTCTATTTGCAGAATAAATGAATGAATAAAATCAGCTATATAAATTATAAAATTTAATCCAAGATTTTATTTGCTCCGAGTTAGTATAAAAATTTTGAAGTTCATAGCAAGACAGAGTAGAAAAATGAGGGCCATGGCATGGAAAAGTCACCAATTCCAAATCCATGTAATATTCCTCCTTCTTGTGCTCTCCTGGCCCATGGTGGTGACCCAGTAAAGTTGCTTCTGCCAATAGTAGCTTCTGACAGTCCGAGACACAAGGGACTGTGTTGGCTTAAATATGGCTTTTGCAGAATCACAACTGCTGTCTACCTGAATTTACCTGAATACCTTTTTCAGTGGTTCCATCTCCTACCTATCATGGAGATGGGGACTTGCGGGGTGACATTGTGCCGCTTCCAGGCTTTTAGCAGGCAACTTCTCCTGGCTCGGATGATCTGGAGCAGTGATTTTCCAGCAGTTCCTGGGGGTCTGGTGAGAAGAAGACAGGCCTGGAGTTGAAGGAGAGAAAAAAGGCTGGGCTGGCCTGTTGGAATGAGACTTCCACCTCTGCAAGCATCCCCATCTTGTTTGGATTGCAAACTCAGTTGCCAGGTAAGATTTTGTTTGATTAACATCTTCAAGTACTAGTTTACTTTATTTTATTTTATTTTATTTTATGTTTTATTATTTTTTGAGATGGAGTTTCACTCTGTGGCCCAGACTGGAGTGCCGTGATGCAATCTCGGCTCCCTGCAACCTCCGCCTCCCAGGTTCAAACGATTCTCCTACCTCAGCCTCCCGAGTAGCTGGGACTACAGGCGCACACTAATTTTTGTATTTTTGGTAGAGACGGCATTTCTTCATGTTGGTCGGGCTGGTCTTGATCTCCTGACCTTGTGATCTGCCTGCCTCGGCCTCCCGAAGTGCTAGGATTACAGGCATGAACCACTGCGCCCAGCCTCAAGTGCTATTTTAAAAGATGGTGGTGGTTTAGGGGAGGATTGAAAACATTCATCTACACAGCTAAAGGAGCTGGCAAAGAATAAAGCTATGGTTCTGGATCCGGTTCCCCAAGGGGCAGTTAACTGCCTGCCTCTGGGTTAATGCATGTGGGGGCATACGCAGTGCCTCTGCTAGAAATGATGCAAGCTGAGATTCTCTAGGCTGTTTTGCAAAGACTCTCCATGTCTCTGTTTTGGAATATGTTTGTATCACAGGCTTGGTTCTAGCCGAGAGGCTGTGTAGAAGCAGGTGAATTTGACTTAGATGTTGCCCAATGTTCCAAGGGATCTTTGGCTTTTGGCCCCCAGAACAGAATCAGATAAGCCCACTCATAAGCAACTTTGAGAGAGTCCAAGTCTATGCCTTCAAAGGGTAAGGAGCTGTTTCAGAGAAAGAAGGAAGCTAGGCCAGGCGCAGTGGCTCACGCCTGTAATCCCAGCGCTTTGGGAGGCCAAAGCAGGCTGATCAAGACGTCAGGAGTTCAAGACCAGCTTGGCCAACATGGTGAAACTCTGCCTCCACTAAAAATACAAAAAATTAGCCGGGTGTGGTGGCAGGCACCTGTAATCCCAGCTACTTGGGAGGCTGAGGCAGGGGAACTGGTTGAACCCGGGAGGCGGAGGTTGCAGTGAGCTGAGGCATTTCAAAAAAAAAAAAAAAAGGAAGCTAAAGGATTTGCCAGTTGGGACAAAATGATGTCTGAGCAGCCTGTCAGGATTAGAAGCACTTCCTAGAAGTCCTGGAACCCAGGACTTGCTCCTCATCCCCACCCCATCACTTAGACACTAGGCAGGAAATATCCAGTTGGATGCCTGCCAAAGTGACCCAATTGTCCCTCCAAAAGCAGAGCAAGATGAGGGGAACGGCTTTGGACTCGGGCTGACTTGGACCACATCCCATCTCTGCCGCCATCTGAGCTCTGTGACCGTGAAGTGCTCCTATCACCCTTCTGAGCTTTTGTTTTCTTCACCTGTAAAAGTGCAGGAAGAATACTTACCTGTCACCAGAATATTCCAAGAATTAGAATTAATGTTTGGAAAGTTGTTGACACCTAGCAGGTACTCAAAAAATGGTGGCTATTACTACTACATTCTACAGTCTCTGTGCTACTTTGAAAGGACTTGCTTCTAGGGGAGCTTATTTCTAATGGGAGAATATTTTGATTTTGAAGTAAAATCTATGCCATGTTAGATGGGTGGTGTGCTTTAGAGAAAAAATAAAGCAGGGAAGGGAGACTGAGATGGCTGGGGAGCCTGAGGAAAGCCCCATTTATAGGTCTAAGAATGAGAGAGAGTTTCTTTCTTAAATTCCCTCTCCCTACTTTATCAAAGAGATTTTACTTCCAAATAAGTGTAAACAGGAAAAGGGAACAGAGCCTGAAAGACACGCAAAGCAGACACTCAAAAATGCTGTCCTAGGGAGTCAGCTGGGGTGTCATCACTGACGTGGGACTCAGGGTGTTGAGCTGGAGTCCTCGTTTGTCATTGGAAAAGAGAAATCCTGATCAAGTGGTTGTACTGCTCTTTGACTCTTTCCTTAACTGTAAATTGGAGGTAAGAATCCCTGTCTCACGTGCACGAGCAGGAGAGGCTCTCTGGTCTGTTGGGATTCTCAGATTCACAAGGATCAGGACGTGGCCATTGAAAGCTGCCATCCCAGGAGGCAAAACTATGGAAGATACAAAGGAAATCCGTACTCACCTCACTCTGCTCCCTCATCCTTTCCATCCCTGCGTGCACACACACACGCACGCACACACCCTGAGGTTGTCAGGGGACTAGAGGTGTTGTCCTTGAAAGTGAAAGTCATTCCAAGGCAAAGGAAATGTACTAGTGTTGAGAAGGTTCAGTAGGGCCCCTTCCAACAGGAATGGCTGACTCACCATGTCCTCTAAAGATGCTGCCTTGATTCGTGGATTTCAGCATTGTCCAAGCTCTGCGGCACCGTGGACTGCTTGTATGTCACTGACAAGCAAATGCTTAGTCCTGTGCTGTATATATTTACTGTACCATATAAATAATAAACACTAATAACTCACTTCATCCCTTAAGAGTTCCCCATCCATTTCCTGCCATTTCTGGAACTTTCATCATGCGCTAGATGGTGTTGCTGACGTTTATTACTGGTTGCTCATATAGGGTGAGAAATCATTGTTGCCTCATAAATAGCTAGCATTTTTTTTTTCTCTTTCATTGAAAACTTATCCTAACTCAATCTAAATTTCCAACAACCAGGAAGTATTTAAATAAATCATCTTCGATCCATTTGATGAAATTACATAACCACTAAGAATCATGATTTTAAAAGCTATTCAACAATACAGGGAGAAAAATGCTCACATCACAATATTAGGTAAAAAAAGCAATGCAGAAAATCATCTATCCAGCGTGATCCGATTTTGCCCATACATTTATATGTAGATTTATGTGGGTACATTAAAAGAGGTGGCAAGAAGATGCTTGAAATGTCATTTCTGCGTGAGATGGTGGTGGGTGATTTTTATTTTCCACATTTTACAAATTTTCCACGGTGGACTTTTGGAAGCTGAAAATATAGATTATTCCTTTACTTGAAAATTTTACTTTTAAAGGACATTTTCATAAATTTATTTTAAAATGTTATTTCTTTAAAACATTTCAAGACAATCTAATACATATAACAATAAAAACGCCAGCACTAATGTCTGCCTGACAGTGGCCAAACTGGGTGAGTGTGAGAGAGATGGGTTTGGCAGTCACTGTGAAACCAGCAATGAGGTTAACTCTGGTTTGGGGACTATGTCTTCAGGATCTGTGCTTTGTTTTGTGTTTTCCCCTTTAAGTATGAGTGTTCTATCCACAACATTCACAGTCCTACATGTAGACATATGACAGGTGTATTTTCTGTTTTCAGATTTATATCCACCTACGAAATTACCCTGTGAATGCCCCATCACTCACGGAAACTATTGCTGAGGAGGAGAGGGCGATTTTATTTAGCTAATTTTTAACAAATCTCCAATGTTGCCCACATCTCCTGAAGCTGGGAGGAGGGATAATCAAGTCAAGCCCCATTGACTAGGAGAATAGCGAACTGTGGAAAATGAGTTCTCAGCACGCCACAGGGCCACAACTCCATTTAAAGAACACGTTCATTATTCAGACACTCGGCCTTCTTCCGGGGCTGTTGGCCTGCCCCCAGGGCTGCCTCCATTCCCAGGGGCCCTGCAGCCTTCTGGGCCAGCCTCGTACGCATGTTGGTGCTGGCAGCTGGTGTGGAGCAGCTCCAGGCACCACTGCAGTGGATCCTTGTAGCAGCGCTGAGAAGGACACGAGCACTTAACTGATGTTTTCATTTTACAGATGAGGAAACTGAGGCTCTGACGGACGCTGTTGCTTACCAGGGTCACGCAGCCAATCAAGGATAGCTGTACCCACATGTTTTCACTCCAAGACCATTGCCATTTCTAATGTGTGAAGCATCTTCCCTCCACTGGTCCAGCTTTAGAAGATGTGATTCTGACCAGCTAGCTTATGTTAAGATGGATATTTAAAAACCAGCTGTAAACAAACAAAGATAAAAACAGCAACAACAAAAAAAGACAGACTTCCAAAATAATTATTAAATAAAATATATAAAAGATTGCAGTTTTGAGCTATCTAAATGTGAGACGAGCATGAAGGCAGAGTTGAATTCAAACCCTAGCTTAGACACTGCCTAGCTGTGTGACCTTACACAATATATTTAACTTCTCTGAGCTTCAGATCTCTCATTAATTGTACAGAGATTGTAAAATCTAGCTCATGTGCTTGCTGTAAGGGCTTAGAAAGATAATGGAGGTAAAAACTCTCCTTTCACTCTGCCCATATAGTAGACCCTCAATAACATATAGTTAGTTTCTGTCTCCTCTTCCTCTGCCTCTCCCTCCTCACTTCTCATTTTTCTTCACTGATTCTTCCAGCAGTTCTGAAAAGGGGGGCAGGATGATTCACATGTTCAATAAACATCTGAGTGCCAAGCATTATTCTAGATGCTGGGGAGAGAGGGCACTTTGGAGACTTATAACCCCACATGGTAACCATCAGCAGGAGTGCCAGAGGGGCTCATGCGTTTGGAGGGGTGCATCCAGTTTGCTTTTTTACTTTATCCATCCAGCTCCTGCAAGCATTTGAGTTTATGGCCCTGATCTAAGGTAACGTTAATCAAAAATTTTCTAAGACTCTGTGGAAGCTGTTAGGTTACTCCCAGAAGGACCTGGTTTCAGGAGGGGCTCTAGTTGCAAAGCTCAGACCTATCAAAGCTGGCATTCATCCTTGCTGGGATTCCTGGGAAAGACTGCAGCCCAAAAGACTAATAAATGAAGTGGTTGTCATTAACTATGTCTTAATTCATTCATAAGTCACCCACCTCACAGTATTAGATGTAATAGATACTAGGTACATATAGGGTGCTAGAGATGTATATCAATGAAGAAAACTTTGTCCCTGGTCTCAAGGAGTTGACAAGTTAAGCATACAAGCTTATAAAGAAATCACTACAACACAGCATGAAATTTGTGAGTCTGGGTATAGGGTACAGATGGGGAACCATGGGAAATGAGGCTGAAGAAACAGACAGTGTTCAGATCACACAAGGTTTTGATGACCCTTCTAAGGAGCAGAGATTTCTTCTGAAGCAAAGAGAAACCAATGAGGAGTTTCGATAAATGACTTCCCCTCCTCCAGATCCATTTTCTTTCCATAGTTAATAATTTATTTTTTGAAAGTACTATAAGGGGACTTAGAAATCATCTAGTCCAGAGGTAACAAACGGGATTCATCTGATGAGCCAACTCTGATCAGAAGGAGGGAGCTGTCTGTGTTGAGAAGGATTCTGCAGCCAAGTCTAGGCTCAGTAAAACCACAATTGATTCATGATGTCTGCCACATACAAAGAAAGGAAAAGGTGGCAGCCACCCTAAGAGTTGAATTATCATCCTTTTAAAGTAAGGACATTTCTTTGCACAAGTCACACAACTAGTTGGTGCCAGAGCCAGGCCTAGAACCCAGGACTCCTGGGTTGCAGCAGAGAACCTATTCTCTGCACCACCTTCACTCAGTCCTCCTTTGTGAGCAGGAGCAGAGCAGGAAACCTGGTTCCCATGACAACCAGCCTCTATGTCTCATAAGGTATCAAGACCGTCCAGCCAGAGAGTGCTAAAGTAATAGCGGGAGCGCTTCTGTCATGTAACACTGTGTAGCAAACCACCCAAAGTCTAAATGTCTTACAATAGTTTATTATTGTCTGTCATGATTCTGCGAGTTGACTGGACTCAGTGGGACAGTCTGCTGGTCTGGCTTGGGATGTCTCATGCAGTTGCAATCAAACGGCAGCTGGTGTTGGAGTTATCTGGAGGCTCCACGGGTGGGACTGTGAAAATGGCTTCTTCCCTCACACCTGGCACCTCCATGCCCCTCTACGTAGTTTCTGTCTTCATCAGGAGCCTCACCCGCCATGGCCTCTGCAGGGGTCTCTCTCCAGTGGAGTAGCTGGACTTCTTACACAGGCTTGCGACAGCACACAAGTGGAATCTGCTATACCTTCTGAAAGCCTGGAAGCAGCACAGTGTCATTTCTGCCACAACCTGTCGGTTATGGGTGAGTCACATGGAACAATCCAGATTGTTTGGAAGGGTGGGAGGGGACTGCACAGGGATTTGAACACCAGGAGTGCTTCATGGGGACTGGCCCAGGGGACAAACTACCACTGGAGTGAAAGCAACGGAAACCCAGCTGGAGTCTCAGTTGTTCCACCAGTAAGCAGGTGGCCTTGGCGAGGCCTGTCGGGATGCTGGTTTCCATCTCTGGATGGTGTCCCAGAGGGGACAAAGCTCCCGCCCTGGCAGTGAGTGCTTCTTCTCCTCTACGTTTTTCCCTGCTCTCCCCCAAGACTTCTCAGGGCAGTTTCTTCCTCAGCACTATTTTCCTTGTGGTGGAGTTGGAAGGATAGAAACTTTAACCAGCAGTGAGAGAGGGATTGGCACTGGACCCAACGTCTCATGTTGAACATCATTGTGTCAACCTAAGGGAAACGGTGCAGGGTTGTTTGTTATCGACGGCAAATCTTCTTCCAAGAGTGGCGGGCCCTTCCGTCAACAACGCGAAGTGTGCTCCCGGCCCCCTTTCCAGCCCTGTGACTCATCAGGCCTCTAACCTGTTTTTCCCCCACAATGAGAAATATCCAAGTTGATAACAGCAAAAACCTGATAATGACTAGTGATCAAACTACTTATAATTCCAAATTGTTCAAAATCAACTCTCCTGACCTGCCAGGATAGTGAGACTTAGAAAAACAAAAACAAAAGCAGAAAACCAAAGAGGCAAAAAGAAACAACTTCAGAACACAAATTTAAGACACGAATTTTGCTCTGTTCCTAGTTTTGACTCTGAGCAATGGAGCTATTTCTAACAAAAGAAAATCTCCACGTCCGTCCTATGTTTGGAATATTCACTGGTGTATAATTCCTAGAAGTGTGCTGAGAATGATTTCGATAAAGAGAAAGGTGCTTGACTTCTGAGATGCTGAGAATGATCTGTTTTTATGGAATGCTTTTCAAACGTGAACTAGCCAATGGGAGAAATGTACTGCCCTCTGTTGGACAGAGATAGCAAAATCAGCCAGGGCTGGAGGAGGAAGCTCTGTGGCAGTGGCCTCAGCCTTCTTGAGAAGGTTCCCTTGGGATCTTTTAATTGTGATGACACAGACCCCTCATTTAAATGTGGCCCAAGAAACACAGAAGTAAAATTAAAATTTTACTTGTGTTACTTACTTATCTATGTGAGACACCCACATAGATAAGATTTGCGTTTCTACAATGTATCCAGCTATGTGTTTTCAGTTTTAACAAAGAAATGTCAAAAAAATATACTAGTAAAGTGCAGGGTTTGGGGAGATACATATGTTAATAAGTATTTGAAGTTGAAGAATTGGGACTAGAACTACTCTATTCCTAAGTTTATCAAACACAGAAATGGCTACCTGACCTAAGATGCTGTATCCTGCAATAATATTACTTCAAAGGAGCTTTAGAGACTCAAACTGTCACTGTCTCTGAGGAATACAGTCACTAATTAAGCTTAAATGATGCTCTCCTCCACAATCATCCATGATTATTATTGTTTTCTGCTGGCCAGGTCACTTACGGAATATAAAGAAAAGCAAATCCAGGCTTTGGCCCTCCCGGGGGAATGATCTTGTCAGCAAGAATTCACAAGGACGTTGACTCCAGGGAAGGGAAGAGGATTTTTTTTGTTCATTCACTGGCAGCTAGAGCTGCTCAGAGCAAGAAAGATTCAGCTATGTTCTACTTTTGCTTCCTTTCAAAACTAGAGAGCCGTTTTCCCAAACACCTGTTACCCTTGCTTTAAAAATATCTTGAGAAGAGTGGAACTAGAGAAAGGAAGGAGTGTGAGGGAAAGGATTACAGAAGAGAACATGTCTTCTGTGTGAATGGTCTTGACATTTCATACAACAATTAAGAAATTAGCAAAAAAAAGGCACTCATCGTTTGGACTCATTAACTCCACTTCTAGGAATCTATTCACAGAAATACTGGTAGAAACCCCCCAATGTGGCTGCAAGAACGTCCACTGAAGCACCGTTTGTAGTAATAGCAAATTAGAAACGACCAAAATCTCCTGAATAGAGAACTGCTGGAATAAAGATGCTACACAATGGAACACCACGCAGCCATTTAAAACAAGGAGGTTCTCTGGGGGCTCATGTGGAAAGTGCACCACAATAGGTTAAGTTATTAAGTGGCTAACACATGTTGCATAACAGAAGTGCCATTTTCCATTTCTGTAAATAAAATTGTATTATTAATTGTAGTTCGTTGGTTAAAAAGAAACCTGGAAGAATATACACTAGTCCATTAACAGTGGAAATCTCTAGGAGTTGGGATTATGAAAGGTGGCTACTTCTTAAATGTAATCAGTCCATATTGTTTGGCATCTTTACTACTAGCGTATATTACTTTTGTTATCAGAAAATAGAGTTGACATTTGTTTAATTGGATAGATACGATTTTCTCTCAGCAGAAGTACTATAGGAAGCTACCCATTCATAGGTAGGAAGCACTTCACATTATCACTCTAATGATAGAATTAAATTGCTCAAGCAAATCACAAAAAGAAAAATCAGATGAAGTATATAATGTAAATGCCCAGTGCCTGGCCTATAACAGGTATTCAATAAATATTTGCTCAATGAGAGAATAAACAAATGAATGAATGAGGAACTGTTTTCCTATGTGCTTTGTTTGATTTGCCACCTGTTTAAAAATTGTCTGTAAGTAAATACGTACCCTTGAATAATATCTCCAACAGATTTCCCTGAGTACAGAATTCATTTTTTTCTTTCATGTATCACCAGAAATCAAAATGCTAGGGTGGGGAGTGTAGGAAGTGGTGAGGGAGACATAAAAATCAAGGTTTTAACATGAGGGAAAAGGGATTTTCACAAACCACCAAAGTGCTACTTCTCTTGGAAGAAGTGCACCCTGGATTTTTTCCAGCTGAATTCTGCAACAAAACCCAAGGAAAATGAACATTAATCTTTTATGAACTAAGCCCCCAAACGAACAGGCTTTGAGCTCAACCCTAATTAGGTTGCATCTCAATACAGAGAATCCTTAACGAATAAGGACACATAACAACGCAGGCAAGCTCTCTGCTGGGACTGCCTCAGAAATGCAGGGGCCGCCCAGGCCACTCTCCACTGCTCCTGTGCATCAGGGGCTCCAGCTTTACCTGGGAAATACACATTCATCTTGGAGAGAAAGCAAATGGAGTTTTCTTTAACTGAAATTCTTGGCCATCTTGCTACCTCCATGGCCATCTGGGGGGTCTGTGGATAAATGAGAAGAGAAAGAGACAAGAAGCAGCACTCTTAGAGTGAGTTTCAGCAAGTCAAGGTTTCTTCTGCTTTGTGCCCCGTGGAGCAGCCAACACTGGCTGTGCTCAGAAACAAGAAAATCCGCATATGCATTACGTGCATGATGTGGGAGGGTGTGTAGTGCTGTGGTGCCTGAGAGACCTGGGTTTGAATGCCAGCTTAGCCACTTTCTACTCATGTGACCTGGGACAAGTTGCCTACCCTCTCTGAGCCGCAATTTTCTCATCAATAAAATGGGGATAAAGGTGCGCTAGGTTGGGGGGATTAAATGAAATGAACTAAGTAGCTCTCAGATTGTTCACTGCTGACCAAGACCTTATTTCCCCAACCACAGCTTCCCCAGCCCCATTCTACCACACAACTTCCACATCTCTCATTCAATCCCAACAAAACCTTGTAAGATAAGTGTGATAACTCCCGTTTTACAACTACGGAACTCGGAACTCAGAGAGCAGAGGTCATTTGTCTGAAGAGACAGAGCAAGGGAGCAGCAAAGCTGGAATTTCACCTCAAAACCATCCAACTCAAATCTCGTGCTAACCACAGGATTGTGGGTCAACAGGACTGATTTCAAAGACAGGGAGGACTGCTAGTGTTCGACGTCTCATAGTCATGGAATTCTGGATCCCAGGACCCGTAAGCAGGTTCCAGAGTCACCAGAAGCCCTTTGTAGAGAGGACTGAGGATGGGCTCTGATGGTGCTGTTTTGGTGAAGGGTGTATGGGGGGCTCCCTGCCTAGGGCAGCTGGGCTGCTGAATCCAGCCTTAGGAAAGGCACCCATGTGAGCCTTCGGTGTACCTGGAGGACTGCTCTAGAAAAGCCTCTGGGTAACTCATGGCCCCAGTATAAATCCACATTGTCTCATCTTGTCTGCATTGCTTCTGTCTTCATTCAGAGCATCTCCCCATTTTCTTTCCCATGGTCACACATTGGGATGGTCCTTGACCCCCATGAAACAATTGCGCTGACATCCTCCCCATCTTCCTCATGAGCAGCCTCTCGCCCCACCCCTACCTTTAGACCACTGCAGTGGACACTGCCATCTCCTAGATTCTCTGATGCCATTTATCTGGCTTATACTAAATCCCTTTCCCCCTGCTTGCTGTCCCAGAGTAGCCCAGAATCTCCCTGCTGCCCAAGAATGCCTTATCCTATTACTGTAATTAACTGGTACCACACTAGAAAGCTGAGCCAGAATCAGAACTCTCAGGTGAAGAAGATTTGCCAAGGGTTACAGTGCATGAGAATTGGAGTGGATAGAACTTGGCGCTTGAAACCTCTTCCCTCCATACAGAACCTTATTCTAGAAACTCATTAACTCTGAGCAGTGCAGCCACATTTCCAGAAGAAGCTGGGGTCTGGGAATGCCTTTGGATTCTGCAATCCTGCTTCTTTCAATTGCCAGTCCCAGACTGTTTCCTCCTCCTCTTCTCATTGTCTGAGTATGCTTCATTATAGAATTCTATGATTATTTGTTGTAGTAAATTGCAATGATATTTATATTACCCAACATTTACTGTGCATCTACTATGTGCCCACTCCTGTGCTGAATATCTTACACATGACACCTCATCTGACCCTCCCAAACAACTCTGATAGGGTGCATTAGTTCGTTCTCATGCTGCTAATAAAGACATAACTGAGACTGGGTAATTTATAAAGGAAAGAGTTTTAACTGACTCACGGTTCCATGTAGCTAGGGAAGCCTCACAATCATGGCAGAAGGTAAAGGAGGAGCAAAGTCATGTCTTACATGGCGGCAGGCAAAGCATGTGTGTGCAGGGGAATTCCCCTTTATAAACGATAAGATCTCATAAGACTCATTCACTATCATGAGAACAGCATGGGAAAGACCCACTCCCATGATTTAGTTACCTCCCACCAGGTCCTTCCCATGACGTGTGGGAATTATGGAAGCTACAATTCAAGATGAGATTTGGGTGGGGAGACAGACAAACCATATCAGAGGGGCAGTGTAGTTATTCCTGTCTTATGGATGTGGACAGCAAGCTCAAAGCATTAAGCATCCTGGGTGTTTCTAATACAAATTAATGTTTGAAAACCTCTGGCTTGAGCACTGAGGGAAACTAGAAGGAGAGAGGTGATGTCCAGCCTGGAGAATCAAAGTGAGAAGTGAGAACTGAACTGGGTCTTGGAGGATGGGCTGGAGGAAGATGGTAAGAAATAAGGAAGAAAAGCTTTCTAGGTAGAGGGAATAGCATGAGAGATGACATAGAGATGGAAAAAGATAACAGAACTGTGAAGACTACAGTGCCTGACATAGAGGGAGCCTTTAAAACCCTGTGGAACTGAGTTCCGCTGAACTGCTAGCTTGGCTGTAGCAAATGGATCTCATATGATCACATGCAATCTAGAAGCAAGTGCTTGCAGAGGAAGGGAGGGACAAGATGCCCTGCTCTCCGGGCTTGCTGGCCACTCATTGAAGTCTCTGAACCACCTGGTGAAGTAGCTTTCACGGGCCCCATTCTACAGACAATAAAACAGAGTCTCAGTGAAACAACTTGCTTAATTGGGTCAAAAGCCTAGAAAGTGGTAGAATCTGTATTCAGACCCAGCTCTGTCTGGCTCCACAGGGCCCTGGTCCACCCTCCAGGCCATGCTGAGGAAGGAAGTTCTGCCCCCCACTTGTGGGCTCCACGAACTTCTTTCTGGACCATAAATGAGTCTGACACAGACTGGCCTTGATGGGTCACACTTATCTCCTTTAAGAAGCTACTGCGTTTCACTTTCTTGGCATTTTCTGTATGAGATGCAGCCATGCCAAGCTTCTGGGTGTCCCTCGAGAGGGAGAAGGCTACAAAATGCCTTTGGGCAGGCAAGGAAGCACCCAGGTATGGGAGGCAGCTGCAATCAGCTGAGAAGGCTGTGTTGCTTCAAGCAAAGCCCCAGATGGGGCCTCCGATGAGATCACCCCCATCCTCCCTGGCTGCCAATTCAACATCTGCGCCTGACATATTGGCCTGCAAATATTTCAGATCTACACCCGCAAATCCAGATGTGTTTGTGTCATGAACTCTCTATATTCTGCTAGAAATTACTGAAGTCTGAAAAAAGAAATTAAGCATCTGTTCAGGCAGACATGAACCAGTGACCTGAAATTCTCCGTGCATGTCCAGGTTTTGGGTGCTCACTCTTAGGGACTCTGAATACCAGTTTCCACTCATCTCCTGGCCCTATTTACCCTTATAGGAGGTCATATGTAAAGGGGCTGATGTTTGCTTTCAATTTTGTGCCTCGTGGAAGGTTTATGAAGGTGGAAGTTGCCTTTGCACAGTGGCCAGGCGTTGTTTTGTTTTTATGTACTAGTAGTTAGGTTGGAACTTTGATCTGGTTTTCAAGCACTGCATTTCCAACAATAGGGTAAACCAAGGAGCATTGCATCACAGCCCTGGCTTCACATAAGGGTCACCTGGGGAGCTTCACAGACACCAGTTATTCAGCCCCCATAAGAATATCTGGATATAGAAACCCGGCACCAGTGTTTATTTTTTCAAAATTCCCCAGTCATTTCTAATCCATGGTTAGTGTTGAGAACCCCTACTATGGAATCTACCCTTCTAGACTGTTATAAAGCAATCAAAAACAAAAAGAAAAACAAGGTGGAAGTGGGGAGGGAGCAGGTATAGGGGTTAAGACAGGAATGGTGCATATCAAAATAGTAACGCTGGTGAGGTGGGCATCGGCTTTACTTCGAAAAGTTCCAAATCAACTCTCAACTCTCACGGACTGATGAGCAACTCTGGACAAGGCATTCAGAGTTACAGAGCCTGCTTCCTCATTTGTCAAGGGGGTAATGATACTTGATTGGGCTGGAAGAAAGCTGAAATAAGAATATGTTAGTAAAGTTCCTTGCAAAGTGCCTGGCACAGAGTGGGCATTCAGCAAATGGTACCTATTATGGTTAGGTTTCAACATACACACACACACGAGAGACAGAGACAGAGAGAGACAGAGAGAGAGAAGAGAGAGGGAGAGAGACAGAAGACTGGAATGATGTATATCAAAATATTTACACTGGTGAGGGGGATTGCAGATGCATTTTTTTCTCTTTTTTCTTTCTTCATTTACTATGTATTTGACAATGACTTTTTTCCTTCTAATAAAGGTAATATAAATTATTCTTTATGGAAGTTATAATGATAAACTTTGAAGGACAAAATCAGACTACGAAACAGTATTTGTAATATAAATGCAATTTTTAACAGAGAAAAAGATCAGCAAAGCACCTGGAAGGAAGTCTCAAACAATGTTGAGGCCAGGTTCTGCACACAGCCCGTCCTGCCCTTCCTTCCTTTCTTCCTTTTGTGTTCTCCAATTCATTCTGTAATGAGAAGCTACTCGTGTTGGGTTCTGCCTCCCTCGACCCTCTGAAGATTTATCCAGGCTGGTGCTGCGTCCCTGAGGCTTGTGATACAAAATCTTGTCCTGATGCAAAGCCTTCCACGGTTTGCCAAGCCTGGACTAGGGCATCCTTCACAGACCAGGCTAGAGCATCTGGAAGCAGGCACAGGCCATGCAGCCTCTATATGCTGTGTTGGCATCTCCAGCAGTGTCTCCAGGCAGTATCTCACTCTGTGGTTCCCCCCAAGGCCCTTATAGTAGCTTCAGAGGCAACACTTTGCTCCCTGTTAGTGTGGGTGATGACAGCAGCCCTCAGACACGAAGATGCACAACCAGTAGGCCAGGGATCCTTTAGCAGCAGTGGGAAGGCTGCCACCACCATGGTGGGCCTGTCCTCAGCCCAGTGGCTTCCCAAGTACACACAGGTGCATGGACTCCCTGAGCGGCTGTGGGTGGGGTCTTCAGTGATGCAGATTTTAAAACAGTGGAGAAGCTTTGAGGTGCTAGAAATTCCTTCTTCAATACTCATGACTCCATTCTCTTCATCACCAAACATTTTTGTATACGCCAGGCACTTCTATAGAAGAAGCTATCTGCCACAGCTCCTAGCATGTGCCAAGCACCACATAGCCAGTGGGAAGGCAGATAAATCAGAAACAGTGCTCCTAAGGTGCTCACAGAAGGAGGGACATGCCAACCTGCAATGACAATACAGAGGGAGAAGTGCCTTGATGGGGAAGCTGGGTGCTGAGCACAAGAGGGGCACATAATGGGCCTGGGCTGGGGGAGACGATCAGGGAAGATTCTGATGCCTGAGCCAGTTCTTGTAGGATAAGCAGAAATTACTAGAAGAAGGTGGGGAGAACATTTCACCAGAGGGAACCCCAAGGGTGGCTGCTCAGAGTCACAAGGCATCTTCTGGAAACTGCAAGGAGGACAGCAGGGAGGAAGGGAAGAGAAGAGAAAGGGTGCGATGGGCAGGGTTGGGAATATTCCCAGAACTTTCCCCTAGAATTTCCCAGATCTTGGACATTTCTGTACTACCTTGGTGGCTTTTGCCACATCTGTGTTCCACCTGTATTATTATTTTAAAGATATTTTTAAATGAGCCATTTTTCAGTTAAATGCTCCACTTAAATGTACCCTCAAAGGAAATTTGGCATTGTTACCATAAATAGAAAATCAATAACCTTTGCTTGCTATAAATGGAAGCTAATTATAAAGACAAATAGAGTTCCAAATTACTAAATTCAACACACACACACACACACACACACGAGAGACAGAGACAGAGATAAACAGCTTTGAAAACAGGGTGGGCTGAGTCTGAATCCTGCATTCTTTGTTCAAAAGAGCGGTTAGCAAGTGTTAGAGGTTGATAAAGAAAAATGGAGATTTTCTTTGGGATAATCAGAAGGCTTAAAGGAGAATTATGAAGGGAATACGTTTTTCACCACATGTTTCAATGTTCCTTAAGGCCCAGGCATTGGGTGCCACCTAGAACATTCTCTCCTGCCACTAGACAGGTGTGTCCCATGTTCTGGATAACAGTCCCAGAAAAGGGGCCTCCATGGGAGGATGGTCACATTTCCGAAGATAGGAAAGCCCGAGAAGGAGGAAAGAGAAGCCCAAATCCGTCCCCAAAAACACATCCTGAACTTTCCATGCACTGTAAGCAATGTCTTCAGGCACTAGCGTGTGAAAGCCATGAGTGGAAGAACCTAGAAGCTATCTCCGCCTCTTCCATGGAGACATGAAAGGGGCTGGAATCCCCGGAGCTCTCTATAAACAGTTCTGCTGGCAGGGCTCACCACTCCCTAATTGACTGTGCTGAAAATTATTCCTGATGCCCCCAAAGTGAGCTTTTATCTTATCACAGCTTGGTAAATATTATGATACGTTGTGGTTTTTATTACCACAGAAGCATACATGTTAACTTTTCCATTTATGAGAGAGGTGGCCAGAAAAATCTCGGTGGCAAGAGCTTGAAAGCAATTACAACCTTGCTATTTGGAGATTTGGCCAAATGTCAAGGAGTTTATAGCCAAACCACTACTTTGGTGGTGTTTTGTCCCCCAAAGTAATCCAAAAATTAATGTACCAGAAGGAAATAATACGTTTGTATAGTACATTGTGAGAGCTGAGGCTTGCTCTTAAAGGGAATACCATGGAAATGCTTTTACCAATAAGGAGATAAATGCATTTTGGGCATGTTTTTGACTTGGGTTAATACATCTTTCTTAGGTCCATGAACTTCTAGAATGGTAGAAGGCTCAGAAAAAAAACGAAAAAATATTATATTATGTGTGTTTGTGTGTGTGTACGTGTATGTATAGATAGATATCCATATTCCAAATTAATTAACTGGCTGGCATCAACAACAATCAACTGCTCCAATAAAACTCAATTTGAGAAAATGAAGTAAGAATTTGTCTCCCCCAATTCCCGTACAACAGCAGCTTTGTGTTATGTAGCTGTGTGAAACCTCTGGAAGACAGGAAAGTCTTTGGCCTCACCAAGTCCACTTGGATGCCACTGCTGGACTAATCCCAATGGAGAAAATTTGGGTATTTCTGGAAATA
The DNA here is from genome assembly GCF_009828535.3 of Hylobates moloch. Taxonomy (NCBI): domain Eukaryota; kingdom Metazoa; phylum Chordata; class Mammalia; order Primates; family Hylobatidae; genus Hylobates; species Hylobates moloch. Next base: position 15,697,287 of record NW_026652286.1, on the reverse strand, counting down.
ACCCGTGTGACAATCATCTCCAGAACCCATGGAAACCTGCAGGAACTTCAGTACATTGGACAGGATCTTCTTTACACCCAAAGATGGCTTCTTGAACAAGGCCCAAAAGCTGGTAAGATTTTAGCTAAACTCAAGTAGCTTGGTTTGCTTTTCTCACGTAGGTAACTTGTGAGAAAATTTGGCAACTTGTCCACAACCTGTCAGAAACATTTGCTATATTGTGATCAAGGACCTCTTTGCATTTTTAAGTTTGATAACTTAGTTATAAACAAGAACAGTGAATAAGCACACAAAGTTGTGTGCACGAGATGTTTGTTCGTTTGTTTTTAATTAATAATGAAAGATTGGAAACAACCAAAATCTAAGAGATTGATTAAACATTCTATTGTTGTTAAGAAGATAGGTTTTTATGCATTAAAATGGAAAGGTATTCTCGAAGCGGAAAGGAAGTACTTCACAGAATAGTCTGTCTCTCTCTCTTCCTCCCTTCTAACCATATATATAATATATTCTTCTGACCTAATATATATAATATATATTCTTCTAACCTTATATATATAAAATATATATTCTTCTAACCTAATATATATAATATATATTCTTCTAACCTAATGTATATATATTCTAACCTTATTATATAATTCACATGAAATAATATATATATATGAAATAACCTCCTAACCAAATATATATATAATATTTTCCATTAACATTAAAATATGTATAGTTTTGTATATTCGCATACGCTTAAAAGTTCTGAAAGAGTGATATGATATGAGCCAATCTTAGGGGGAATTTGGATCATGGAGGGATTTAAACTTTCTTCATATTGCTTGATTTTTCATTTTTTACGAAGTGCTATGCATTTTCAACAACATTTTAGTGGAATTTTTTTTAAAAGAACAAAATGATGGGTGCTTATTGAGGGATTAAAAAAAAGAGAGAGCAAATTGAAAAGAAAATCTTAATGTGCTGTCTTCCATTCCACCAACTGAGGAACCATTAAGGAGATGGAAGGAAATGAAAGCAAGATCATATCAGACGAAAGACTCTTCTGCTCTAGACTTAGCTGTCATTTTCAGATCAAACGCTGCTTTGCTTAACACAAAAACTTAGTCCTTGATTACTCAGCCAACTCATGAATCTACAGAGGAACTCAGACTCAGAAATGCTTCCCAATGTGTGGTCAATACCAATGGCAGCAGGAAGACCACCAACTCAGTCTCTGGCTTGATGGAGTCTGCCAACAGTTAATTGATCCAGCAAGCCCAGGTTCACCTAAAATCCCATTTCTTAAAGCATCTAGTAGCCTCTGAAATACACTGGACATTTTATCTTCATAACATCTGTCATTTATTAAGCACCAACTATATCCCAAAGACTGTGCTAAGTTATATGTGTTACCTTTCATCTTCACAAAACGTTTGGAGATGGACATTATCATTTCCATTTTACAGATGAAGAAACTGAGGCCCAGGATGCTTAAGTAACTTGGCTAAAGTTGTAAGCTCACAAGTGACAAAGCCTATACATCGATCTCTGCCTGTCTGCCTTTATTTTCTAATTTTCAGGCTATTCGATGCAAGGTTTCAAGTCCTATCTTCCTCCTAATGACCGTGGAAAGCTAATACCTCTCTGAAAATCTTCAGTCTAACCGAAGACTTACTTATTCACCTGCAGTATCAGTAAATTTCCCCTTTTGGTTTGTACAGATTACTGTAGCAATCAAGATGCACGCATCCCATTGTTCTTTGACATTTAGATATTACAAGCCTCGGATAGTTTTTTAACTAAGGGAGCAAAATCTTTTCACAAATGAGTTCACTTCAGGGAGAAAAATCTGTTGGCAAGGGAGAAACTATAACTTGTCAAAGGCATGCATTCTGTTTTTTTTTTTTTTTGCTAAATTCGTGTTTTCCCTTGCCAACCAGTAGATGAGCATAAAGACTTTTGTAATATGTGTTTTTTTGTGATTCACTGTCGATATCATTATGATATAATATTCTCTTGGCAATGAGGAATAATTTACAGATCCTGGGGATGAGGCTTTTAATGATGGTGCTTATAGGATGTTGACTCATGCACATCTTTTTCTGAGTTGAATTCTTACATCTTTTTAATAAAGTAAAATCAAAGTACCATGCAATAAGTGCTTTGGTGCTCTCTCGAACGTCCACTGCTCCCCTCCCCACTGTGTTGCAGTCTAGTGCTTCAGGAGTTGACTGTAGCTCCAGGGATGGACTTTGAGCAGTCTAAGCCAACCACCAGGAGAAGCCTTTTCCTCCTGGTTTAGAAATTAGGAACTCAGGTATAACCCAATCAGAACATGGCATTCCCCTGGCCACCTGAATTGGTTCTGGAATAAACATGTGATCTCATTTGAGCCAATAAGATATTTAAGGAAGTCCATGGGGGCTCCTTGGAAAAGTTTCCTTTCTCCTAAGGGATACCCATAGAAAAAGCCAGTCTCTCGGCCTCTGGACATTGTCTGGCCCAGGACGCCAGGCTTGCAATAACTGTAGCCACTTCAATAACACCCAGAGAATGATACTAGGATGCAGAAGAGGACTGAGACAAGAGAATATCAGAACAGCAGAGCTGAAACTGCTAGACTAAACCAACCTGGAGCCAGCTCTGCCTTTGGGTGTTGTTACACATGCCAACACAGTTTCTGACTATGTCAGCCATTTTGCATTTCTGTCACTGTAGCCGAAGCATCCTAACCAATACTGACCACACCGATTTCCTCAACATAATTCCCACTTTACCATGATACTGTCACAAAAGGCTTCAATAAGGACCTCCTCTTCAGAAATGAGAACATCAGCAACCATTCAATTTCATGAACTAGGAAACTAAGACCCAAATCAAAAAAGGCACATGACTTAAGCTGACCCAGAAATATGACTTTATTTGGGTTTCAGCTTTCTTGCTTTCTCCATGAGGATGTCTAAGTCACAGTCACCAAATATGTCCAAAGAGGGTTTCTAAAGCATTGGCAGCCCATGCAGAAGAGTACAGGCATTGATTTCTGTTCAGCCTAAATTGAGGCCAAAATCATGCAACTTCCTACCCTGGGCCTATTGATGGAGATGAATGCTAGTCCTGAAACCTTATTTCAGGTGGCAAGCATAAGGCACTTTTGTTCTTGCAGATCTTGATAGAGCAATCAATGTTAAAGGCATCTTCTTTTCTTTTGTTTAGTAATTTATATGTACTCAGGCCAAATCCATGTCCCAGGTCTTCTACAGCTCAATGTAGCCATGGACTAAATTTTTACCAATGGGATGTGAGGAGAAGTGATATGTGTAATTTTCAAATCATGTCTTTAAAAGGAAGCACTAGAATCTTAATAATTATTCAGTCTGGATGATACACATATGGAGATTAATTTTTTTCTACTTTGTATATGTTTGGAATTTTTCAGTACTATTTTTAAAGAAAGTTGATTATTTTCTATTTCTTTCCCCTTTCTGCCGGCTGGAATGGGGACATGGTGCTGAGATAGCTTTGACCATATGGCCTGGGGAGGGACTATAGAAGATGGTGAAACAATCAGAAAGAAGAAACCTGATCCTTGGAACACGTTGAAGGCAAAGCTACCTCCCGGGAGCATTGATTGGCCTGGAATTCTGCAGCAGAGACACAAAACTTTCTATTGTTTAAAGACATGGTTACTTAAGTCTCTATTAACGCTAAAAGATGAATATCAGAACTAATCGTCAAATTTCTCCATGCCTCCCAAGTCTAGGAGTACCAAAATAATTTCATTGTGAATAATGCCTAAATGACGTTTGCCTCCACTTGCTACTGTAGGACTGTGGGCCAACAATATCTTCAAGATTTCCTAGAAGCATCACATGTGTGTACAAACAAGATGGGTCAGCTTACCTGTCAGTGACCACATGCTATCTCTCTATCTGCTATTTGTTCCTGACCCTCCTGCTCCCAACTCCTTCCACTGGGTACTGCTCCCTCCCCATAGGCATTCTAGCTCAGTTGAAGCACAGACCAGAGTCACAGAGTTCTGTTCAAGATAGGAGAGAAAGCTTCTATCCCTCTTTTGTGTTAAATTCTACTAGGGGTCCCCACAGCAGGGCTGCTTGAGCCTAATGCATGCCAGAATGCTTTTCTGGCATGCATTAGGTCTCAAGAGTTACGTCTAGCCCTGCTCTTCTCCTGGGTTCTAAGGCATGTATTCGATGGGGCACAGAAGACAAAAACAGTCAAGAGATACCTCCATGCTTTATTTTGCATCTTTTTTCTGATAACTAAGGCTTTGCCTCTAGGTCCAACTTGTCTATTTCATACCTTCTTCCCTGTGATGCATTCTCTCCCAGGAAGTCACTCATTTCTTTTGCAAAGAAGTCTTTGGGATAATCAAGCCTATCAGTTGGCCAGGAATCCTCAAAAATGAGTTAAAAAGCAATGAGAAACACTAAAAATAGAGTATTTTCATAGTAGAAGGAAGAATGAGCAGACATCAAGGAGGGTTTGTGTGTTTGAAAAGGATGTTCCCTTGAATATCAGTCCCAGGTAATATTCAAGAAAAAAGGGGCCAGATATGGTGGCTCATACCTGTAATCCCAGTACTTTGGGAGGCCAAGGTGGGAAGATTGCTTGAGCACAGGAGTTTGAGACCAGCCTGGGCAATATAGTGAGACCCTGTGTCTACAAAATAAAAAATGAAAGAATTAGCTGGGCAGGATAACATGTGCCTGTAGTCTCAGCTAATAGGGAGGCTCAGGTGGGAGGATTGATTGAGTCTGGGAGATTGAGGCTGCGGTGAGCTGTGATTGTGTCACTGCACTGCATCCTGGGTGACAGAGCGAGACCCTGTCTCAAAAACAAACAAACAAACAGACAAACAAAACAAACAAAAACAAAAAGAAAAAAGGTTCTATGGCCAAATTAGTTTGGAAAACACAAATAACTATAGTTTTCACCTCTCATACCCCCTAGCCCTTCACAGTGCAAATTAACCCAATACAATCTTGGAGAAGCCGTGCAATAGCCTGTTTATTTTTTGTTTGAGCCATGATTTCTTAGGCACATTTGAGCACAGAGTCTCCTCTTAGGCCTTTGCAGTACCTATTAACATTTTGGGAGCACCCTTGGGAAAATGGCAGTTGTGAATTGGAGCCCTCGCCTTTTCAACTCTCCGCATTGTGATTTTGGGGATGAGAAAAGCGTGTGTGTGTGTGCATGTGTTAAGCTGTCATTTGAGGTGTCAGTGGTTGGCTTCAGTAGCAGCATTAATGTGGCAGCTCTGAGTGGCATATTCCTCCAAGCAGAGGAGGATGGGAACAGGTCCCCAGGGCTGGGAAACACACTGAAATATTTCCCCCACCGCATGCCAGGGTTTCAATACCAAGAAAGTTGCCAGGGTAAGCTTTGGCACAAACAGCCAATCAGACAGAATTGCTCCTTTTTGGAACTGAGGAATTCACACCCACACTGAGGCTGGCGTGGGCACATGCCTCTCCCAGCTGGTCCCTTTGGAGGAATCACAGCTTCCAGAATGTTTGAGCTGCTTGAGAGATACAAGAATCTCAGAGATGCAGCGAAGCTGTTCTTGAAACAACACAAATCCATGTCAAAGGCATTTTAAGAGAGAAAATGAAGCACCTGAACCTCCAAGCTCTCATTGGAGAGGCTGTGGAAACCAGGAACTGCAGAAGGATCCCACAGGAAGAATTTCCCCAATCTACATGCCTGTATTTGGCCACTAAATGTGAACACTCTGCTAAACAATAGAGGCACGGGGTTTTCTGGTCAGAAAGAATGATGCAAAGAGCAAGGCAAAGGCTGGCAAAAGCAAATGCTTTCTCCCCTGGGTGTCATAGATCTCCCGAGACATGTGATTCTAAAGAAAGCTTAATTAAATTTAATGGACAAACCTCTCTCGGTGCTAGGAAGCATTTTAATGTGGTATTTCGGTTCTGGGTGCACAAAAATCAGTCTTCCTTGCCTCACTGCTCTCTCCTTTAAATGAAACAAACTTCCTGATTAGTCTCATAACTCTCATGACTGCCCCGTGTCCTCCTGTCTGATGAGTCTCTCTACAGGACACCCGATGGGGGGCTTCTCACTGAATCTGCAGGACACTGGCCTACATAAGTCAGAAGAGAGCATCCCACGTGAAGGAGAGTGGCATCTTGACCACCAAGGTACCTCCAGTATCCAGCACAGCATCTGGTGCAAAGAAATTTTTTCTTTTCTTTTCTCTCTCTTTTTTTTTTTGAGACAGAGTGTCACTTTGTAGCCCAGGCTGGAGTGCAGTGGTGCGATCTCTACTCACTGCAACCTCCGCCTCCTGGGTTCAAGCAATTCTCATGTCTCAGCCTCCCAAGTAGCTGGGATTACAGGCACGCACCACCATGCCCAGCTAATTTTTTTTTGTATTTTAATAGAGATAGGGTTTCACCATGTTGCCCAGGCTGGTCTCAAACCCCTGAGCTCAGGCAATCCACCCACGTTGGCCTCCCAAAGTGCTGGGATTACAGGCGTGAGCCACCACTCCCAGCTACAAAGTATATTTGATGAATAAATGAAAGCAAGAAATAAATAAAGAAGGAGAGGGAAGGAAACGGGGAAAGAAAGGAGGAAAGAAAATACATTAGAGCTGTAGTGAGAGGAAGTGTCTCAGGCATAGCCTCGTGAGAGAGCAGGAAGGTGAGGCTGTGTTTATTTAGCAGACAGCACTAACAGAATGGCAATACTCCTATTTTGATCAAGTAATACTTTTTCCCATCCCCTATTACCCTCCTCTCCACCTCCTCTGCCATCCCTGTGATTCAGAGAAACTGACTCCACTCCCAGGTGGGTCTGATTGGCTGAGGCTAACTCCACCCTCTTGCCAGTGATTGGTTCAGGAATGGTTGTATGATCCAGTTGGGTCAATAGAATGCAAAGATGGTTTGCTAGGGGTTTCCAAGGGTGATCTTGCTCTGAGAGAGCCCCCAGAAGTGAATCTTCCTTCTTTTGAGGCCCAGAAAGATTGCTACCATGCTGCTACCAGACTGAGTGTGAGGCCGACACACGGAGGAGAGTGGATTCAAGAGAATCACAGGAGGTAGATGCCACTGGATGAAATCCTCCCCAAAGCCCATCTGACTCCTTGACTTCTAGTTATGGTTCAAAGTTTCTGGGTTGGTATTTACAAAAAGAGATTCTTAAAAAGAAAGATCTTCAAAGAGCTACACCTAGCTCTGTTTCTGACTGTGTGACCCTGAGAAAGACACTTAGCCTCTCAGAACCGCAATCTGCTGACAGCTAAAATGAAGGTTAAAAAATATTTCTATCTCAAACATTTCTCACAGAATTTTTGGGAAGATAAAATGTAAAGTAACTGCAAGGAGTTACAAATCTCAATAAAGATATTATTATCTTTATTTGATCTGGTTTTCATTTTTTTCTATCTCCCTTGTCTGCCCACTGGACAATGCTAATATTTGATAACTTCAGTCTACATTTAACTTAATCATATAGTACTGACTCCAATTCAACCTGTATAGCTATTATTTCCACCTGCCCACTTCCAAAATAGATTTGGGGTAGCTTATAATAAAAGCCTCTGGCCAGGCGTGGTGGCTCATGCCTGTAATCCCAGCACTTTGGGAAGCATAGGCAGGCAGATCATGAGGTCAGGAGATCGAGACCATCCTGGCTGACATGGTGAAATCCCGTCTCTACTAAAAATACAAAAAATTAGCCAGGCGTAGTGGCGGGCACCTATAGTCCCATATACTCTGGAGGCTGACAGGAGAATGGCGTGCACCCGGGAGGTGGAGCTTGCAGTGAGCAGAGATTGTGCCACTGCACCCCAGCCTGGGCAACAGAGCGAGACTCTGTCTCAAAAAAAAAAACGAAAAACAAAAAACAAAAAGCCCCAAAACAATAGAACAATAAAAAAGAATTCAAGGACAAGAATCAAATAAGAAAGGTAAGGAATCATTGTCCCAGAAAATCCAGATGAAGAGCTTCTCTAACTGAGCTCAAGAACTTACTTCTGAGCTTCCTGTCAACCAAAGCGAAAAGGGAACTTATTTTAAAAGCTAATATCATGCTAAGCATTGTGCCAGGCTCTGTGAAAATTACAAAAATAAATAAGACATGGCTCCTGCTCTCAAGGAGTTTGAAAAATAATGAGGAAAAAACCCACCAGTGAAAATAGTAATACAGGCATATTAGGTACACTACAAGCGTTGTTAATTACCACCTAGAGAAAATCCATGGGGGTAATGAGGGGAGAGAGATTAATTCTAGCTTTGGAAAGATTTGATGGAAGAAATTGTATTTGAAGTGGGCCTTAGGTGGGGTGGGAATCTAATTGGGATTGTGGAGGGGCATTCTGGCATGAGCAAGCGTAACAGCATATTTAAGAAAGGGTGAGTAATGTAGTTGGTCTGACATGCTCTAGGGTGTGGCATGTGTATGTGTGTGTGTGTGCACACACACGTTCATTTGTGCACATTAGGGAGAACAGGAGATAAGATTGCTCAAAGGGTTTGAGGTGAGTTATGACAACCCTTGAATGTCATGCTCAGGAATTTGAACTTTATTTTGTAGGAAATGGGAAGTCACTGAGAGCGTTTCAGTAAGAAAGAGACATGATCATGGTTGTTCACCAAATAATATATTTTTGGTGGTGTTTCCCCCGCAGAGATCAAAATTGAAAGTGGTTCTGCTGTGAGCTAATATATTTCCATCAGAAACTTACCCTTCTCCTGTGCCATTCTGTGTTCACTTGACAATTTTTCATTGCATTGATTCTAAGTCAGTTATTCCCAGAGAAAAGACAGAAATTCATCATCTTTCCCTTTATGATTTCCTCCTCTGTCATCAAACACATCAGCAGGCATGAGTTTTATCATAATTCAATTCCCGCCTTCCACCCACCTTAATTACATGCATTTCCACTTGATAACAATTCACTGGTGTATTCAAGAAGATCAGGAAGTTAAACTTCTCTTGGCTTGGCAATTCTTTTGGGAGAGTTCTATAGCAATACAAGGACAGGAAACTCATGAACAAGAGATAGGTTCTGTGGCCTCGAAGCCTCAGAATTTCTCCACTTGGCGGAACCATAGAATTCTGCATTGGAGGAGGCTTTAGGAATCAGTGCTTGCGATGCAGTAATGGGGAGAAGCACTGATGATGGTTTTATGCCCCCAACCAGCACCAAGAAATTTGCTTTCCCTTGCCCAGGATAACAACCTTGATATCAGTCATTGCCAATAAAGAACAAGTGAGTCAAAGTTTGTTGGTCACTCAGGATCAGAATCCAGTGACCTGGTGAAACTCAAGTTTGCTCACTTTTCCCATGAATACTTAAACCACCTCTACTTAAGGGAATGCACTATCTGAATAGCCAACTGATCTACAGTTAGAGAAATGTCTCTAAAAGGCCTTCCCTGATTCCTCTCAGCTGAGTTAGATGCCCACCCCACCTTCTTTGTGCTCTCATATGATGTTTTATGCATCTCTCTATTGTTGTGTGACCCACACACTGTTATCTAACACTTGGTTACTTGTTGTACACCATACATTTGTATATATTATTTCTTCGTCTCCCTAATGACCCTATGAGATAGATATTATTATTGCCATCCTTGTTTTCATGATAAGGAAAATGAAGCAAGGCATGGTTAAGTGACTTTTTCAAAGTCATACAGCCAATAAGTGCCGGAGGTAGATTTTGATATCACATGGTCCGAAGCCTTGCTCTGCAGTTCTTTGCTACAATGTTATCATTATTTGTTTCTGTGTCTATAACTCTCTACTTTCTCCTGACCCTGCTCCCAACGTGGAGGCAGGAGAGCAGATTCCCTCCTGCGCACTGGTTTTTACCCCTTCTCAGATCCCCATTGCCCAGCATAGCACATAGCAAAAGGCAGGTGCTCAACCGATGAAAGGAAGCTACATGGATGAAAATGTGGGAAAGTCAAGTGGTAACCCTTCCTCCTGGGACTCACTGGTCTGTATTGATTCTATATTTTAATTCTGGTTGAAGACCTGTCACATCTTCAGAGAGGAAGCAGAGGAGTCCCCAGGCTGCATCTCTCCTAACTGGGAAATTCCCCCATGACATCTTCCCTATTGGTCAGGTGATCCAGATGTGACACATCTCCAAGACTATAATGCAAAGAAAATTTAAAAAGAAACAGTTTTCAAAAATACTTTTCAGTAACCTTCCCCCCAATACACGTTATCCCCAGCCAGATTTGACACATACAGTTTTATTTGTTAAATAAAAAGGACCCATTTCTGAAGCCACGTGTCCAAGTCTTTGCCTCCTTGTCTCCAGCCACACTGTCCCACACTGCCCTCCCCATGGCCCAGCGGGGCCCAGTACTGGGATCTGGCTTTTGGCAGGACCCTCACTCCCATGGGTGAATCCAAAAAAATTCTGGCCAGCGTTTCCTTCCTGTTTTCCCTGGAGGTTCTTTCCAAGTGGTGCCCTAAACTGGGGGCCAGGGACCAGACATAACCCCGATGCATGTATCAGGCCGAGGCTCCAAGGAGACATCTGACCTCAGAGGGCAGATGGCTTCTTCGATGTGAGATACAGGAAATACCACAGCTAAAAGACGACCCGTTTTCCAAAGAAGTCCATGGTGAATGACACTGAGCATCTCAGAATTTCGGTCAAAACCAAGGGAGCTGGGGAATGTCTCAACCCCCACCGTGTGTCCCCAAGATGCCAGGGGCTTTCCTGGCAGAGGGCAGTGGCCTTCAGTGTACTGCTTCACTGTTTCTGTGTGATGGCAGAAAACCCAACGTGGTAGTTTCAACGATGACAGCAGAATTCCTCTCAGCAAGAGGGAGGCAGATAGGTCTTGAGGTCCTTTAAGGTCCCCTGGGCACAGCAGGAGTACATGGAAAGGAGGACAAAGAGAGGACCGAGTGTTCACTCCAGCAACAAACAGGAAGCTTGGGGCTGGGAGGAGATCAAATAAAGAAAAGGAAGTTGTCATCAACACAGCAATGGAAGTGGGCCCTCCTCTAAGAACTTTCCGGTAGTGAGAACACATGAAGTGCTTTATTTTTCTTTTCTTTTCTTTTTCTTTGTTTTTCTTTTGGAGACAGGTCTCACAATCACAGCTCACTACAGCCTTGATGTCATGGGCTCAATGGATCCTCCCACCTGACCCTCCCTAGTAGCTCAAACCACAGTCGCACACCACCATACCGTTAATTTTTGTATTTTCTGTAGAGATGGGTTTTTGCCATGTTGCCCACACTGGTCTCCAACTGTTGGGCTCAGCCTCCAAAATCCTGGGATTACAGGAGTGAGCCACCACGCTGGACCAACAAATGCTTTTAAGAATAATGTCTAATGTTTCCTTTTAAGTTTTTTTGCTGAGCTATGAGGTCATTGTCTCAAACTTTCGGGAAGCACTTGCTGCCTCCAGAGCCTTCAGTCATGAGGATTCTGGGGAAGAAAGACATTGGGGTTGTGACCAGTGGAGTGGCCCAGCACAGAAAGGGGGTGGTAGACACAGAAGGCAAAGTGCAGAAAAGCTGTAGCATTCAGCAAAAACTGGCATTCAGATTGGAGATGTCTGTGGGAAACCTGAGTCACCCCAAGAATCACTGGGAGATATTGAGAAGAACGCTGTGTTTCCCTCCATACTCTGGTGAGGGCTCTCAATGAAAAAATCTCAAAGGCCAGTGCCAGCTGGCTGGGTGACTTGGGAATATCTGTGTAGCTACATTTGAATTAAACATGCATGACATAATCCTTAAAAATGCTATGGTCATATTTTTTCCCTTTTAAGTATAATCTTGGTAACTTTTCTGAGAATACAATAATTTTAAGCCTCTTTTAGAATTCCAAAATGCCCAAGGGAAGGTGGATAAGAAGTGAATTTGTATCTTAATTTTCAGTAAGAAAATTCAGTTTTTTTTTTTTAAGGAGAAATTCTTGACTTAGGAGCATCTTGGTTTGCTTTTGATTGTCTGGAACAGGGAGTCACTATTCGTTATGACACACTGAGTGATTTACAGGTCAGCTTAAATCAAATCTGATTCATTTCGTGTCTTTACTTGTGTGTGCGGTAGGGGGAACAAAGGGTATGAAACACAGAGCTGAGAAACAGAACAGTCAAGGTTCCTGCCCGGGAAAAATGCTGGCATCACATAAGGGGGTCTTCTCGTGCTTAGCCCCCTCTGCCATGTGGGCTGTGCTTAGCTTGGGATGCTTGTCTCAATACCTGAATACCTTCCTCTGCAGCCAACGCTCTCTATGTGTTTGGGTGGAGAGATGCATTAATGGAGAGAGGAAGGAAAATAAGGGGTTTGGAGAAGAAACGAAACACCTGAAAACAAGTCACCTTTTAGGGTTCAGATGCTCATGGAACTTTAAGAGTGAAGTGAAAAATGACATGATTTTCAGGGACTGGATTTTCTCTTCCTTTTAGGACTACACACACACACACACACACAGGACCATCCACTAGCAGACTCTTACTTGGCTATTTGAAGTCATTTGGTGACTGCTAGAATTCTGGACTAGCTGAGGCTGAGGCAGATACAAGACACAATAAGCATTTCAAAAAACATCTCACAATGTGATCATCAATGTGTAATATGAGCCGGGGGTTAGTTAAATAAAATGTGAAAGCCGTATTAACGACCCTTCTGGCTGTCCAACATAGCATTTCATTTTCCTTTCCAAGGAGGATAAGAGTAGGGCCGGCGAATAAATTATAGATGAAACCCCCATCATATGTTTATAAATACACTAACATTAGCATTTTACTTCCTCATAAATCTGCAGCAAACACTCAGGCACAAGATAGAAAGCCCTGTAAAACAATGATATATTCTCGGCTCGCAGGCATTGACTAGTGGCCCATTCACTCCCAGTGCTGTTCTTCAGCCACGCTCCCTCCGCTCATGCCCCCTCATTTAAAATCCATTTTAATTTAAAGATGCACAAGGCAGTGCTCGTGGTACATTTACTCATCCTAGTTATACATCATGGAGCAAGGAAAAGAAAATTGTTTCATCTAGAGATACGGTTCAATGTGGTCACCACTGAACAGTGGAGTAATTACCATATCAGGCCCACTCAAAATGCACTCAGGGTGTTCTGTGACCTATCATTTGCTAATCTGCATAGTGAAGTATAGCTTCATAACTATAAATTGCTGACTTAATTAAAACCAGGACCTTTCTGTCATTTAATTACAGGGAGAAAGGTTATTGCTTAAATGCAATTTTCCAAATGTGATTTCTTAACAGTTATTAACTGCTTCACCATCATTTATTGTTTCAGATTTTTCAATTTGAAAATACTCCCCGTGACAGAAGTAATGACTTCATGAAAAACTCAATCTAGAGGGAGGCCAGCCAGCCCATTTGTTTCTCATAAGTGGAGCCGACAGGAAACTGGAAAATGTCACCGAAGGATCCTGGGATGGCTCTCACTTTTGGGGAGCAATTAAAACCCAGAAGGTTGTATCAAAGATGGGGAGAGGTTGTTTGCAGACATTTTAAAGGTGGTCTGTCTTTCCTATCCTAGCTGGCGGGTGTGTTTGCCTTGTAAAATATGAGGGTGGCAGTGGTGGCCAGTGGTGGGTCAGTCAGCTCCTAGGCTCCTAGGCACCCATTTGAATGTGTAGGTCCTCTTCCGAGTATTTCTGCATCTAGACTTCCTTCTCCCACAGAAGGTAGAACTGCTACAAGTCTGGACATGGCAGATAGCCACACAGTGAAGAGAAGAGTCCACCTTTTCTTCCATCCTCTGTCTTGCTTTAATCCTGGGATGGTTGTGTCTTCTCTTTTTCTCCATGTCTTAGTAGGTTGCCCGGAGGTTATGCAGGTAAATCAGAGTGACCAGTGAAGTGGGCCAATCTAGATAGCCAAGAAAATTTAACATCCACCAAAGCCCTTCTTTAATAACAGGGGATTTAGTTATTGTCTTAATTCCCATGTGCACGAAATGGAGACTTGTGCAACTGGTCAACTTAATGCTTCAATTCATATTATAGCTCTATCTGCAGCAGAGAAGCCAGGAATTTCACTGTGATGGACAATCTAGTCTTTTCCTAGACTCTGACAGCTCTGTGCTAGAAAATTGACAAAAATGGACAAATGTGCTTCCTGTCTACAGGGACCTAAATGTCGGTTCCAGGCAGGAGCTGCCTTGCTTACTGGTTAAGGAGAACACTCTTAGGCTCTACTTTCACTTTAGGATAGGGTTAAAGTTAAAATTGCTCAGATGAAGAAGTGAAAATCCACCCAATTTCTCTCTATGTTAGCCATTTCTCTTGGCTTTATTCATTGTGGCAGATACACAAAAATGACTAATGGGGATTTCATAAAAGCTTAGTCAGATTGTTAATAATCCCTTCTGCTCTCCATCAGCAGCGTGCTTCAAAGTTTGCAAAGCATCTTCACACACTTTAACCAATTTCAGTTCAATTAAGCAAATATTTCAGTAACACAACTATTAGAAAGGCACTGCTGCTTGCCCACATTCAATCAGGGGAAGTGATCTGGACCTTCGTCCAATTCTATAAGGTAGCAAGGAAGATGTTTTCAGGAAGGCACTGTAGCCTCCCTCTACCTTTTTTTTTTTTTCCCAAGAAACAGAGACACACCCAAACTTGATCAAATTAAGTCAAAGTGAAGCTCAGTGCAGTATAAACATTTAGAGACCTCAGGAAAACCAGGAAGGCTGAGATCCAGTGCCACTTTGTCTCAACAGACCACATGGTCTGCCTTATCTCTACTTCTGGCTTTCTGCTCTGACTTTTCTCTTTCTTGATCATTTCCCCTTCTTTCTCATTTCGCACAAGGCAACAATCCTCACTTCTCAGTTTGACCATGCACCACTGTGATATTGTGAAATGTCTATTTCACAGTAGATAGTGTCAGAATTGAATGGCATCAGAGAACATCCTCCTGGCCTGCTGGAAAATGTGCTGCAAAATTGGTTGCTGGTGGAGAGAAATCCCCACCCACTTGTTGGTGACCAGAGGTGACATGCTCTATGTTGAGTGGTTTTGGCTGTGTGAGAGCAGGAAAAAGACCTTGGGTTTTTCCTATATATCTCTTAGAGTCACCAATGGCCAACATCCTTGTCTCAGTTCAAATTCCTGGAAGAGGTAATCTGGTTGTCTGAGGGCTTCACTCTTCAGAAACTAACAAATCATGGGTTACTGGCTAGCTGGGCCTTTGGACAGGGCAAGCAACAATTGACACATTTAAGATGGCAGATCAAAAATTATGATCTTTATTTGAGAGATAAGGAAACTAAATCTTGCCAGGTTAAGCAACCTGCAAACGTTCGCATGACATTTATGTAGCTGAGTCACATCCACATTCTCTCCCTGTTACCTCCTCTCCTGGGAGCTAGAAATATTGAAGTCATTTAAGAAGGAGATGATTATTAGACATATATGTACAACTATAGGTTTTTATATTTATGTTTTATTTTAGCCATTAACACTTTCCTTCCTAATGATTGACAAGAGTACAAATCTTCTAATTAAAGGAGAAATTGCATTGGCTTAAAATAAGAGAATAAATTATTTCTTTTTGGTGGTTAATACAACTAAAGCTCTCATTTGTACCCTATCAGTTAATCTATTGACTATTAATATCACTTAATCAGAAAGATGGTGGAGGAGAGTAACAATGACTAATACACCGTCAAGATTTTAATTTGGAAACAGAACACTACATCTTTTTACATACTAAATGCACAATAGTGATGATTAATTTCATTCTTGCTGTGAGTGCTTTATGTGGCAGCCTCCTATTGGGTCTAAAAATCTGGCTCTATCATGAATGGGATCCATGGGATAGGATGGTGCCATAGATGACTTGCTTTGCTGCTGGGAAGAGGAAATGATTTACATTCCCTTCACACTATCACCACCACCACCACCAGAAATGAGAGAGTTTTGTAGAAACATTACCATATACTTTGTAAAATGATTGGTTGCTATAAAACATTGTCCAGGGTGGAATGTGCAATTTGCAAAGAGGCCAGGGGAAGAACATTTCTGGATGTGTATGCGGTTGAGTTTTGTGTTAGTGGACACCCCAGTTTGGTCCACCACTTGAGGCCTGATAGCAATGGCCACAAACACAGCAAGCCACAAACCAACCCTTGCTCAATCCTGCAATTTAAAGGGATGACTCATTCAAACTCACTGTAGTTAGACAACTACACTGATTCTAGACCAACTCCTTTCCCCTCAACATGTCAGTGTGGTTTTTTGTTTGTTTGTAACAGCTTTTATTACTCACATACCATAAAATTCACTCATTTAAAGTGTACAATTCAATGGCTTTTAGTATATTCAGATTTATACAACCATTGCCACAATCAATTTTAGAACATTTTCATGAACCACAAAAAGCTCCTGTACCCCTTAGCAGCAACTTCTCAGCTCTCCTAATCCTAGGTAATCACTCATCTACTTTCTTTCTCTAATTATTTGCCTATTCTGGACATTTCATACAAATAAAATCATAGTATGTGGCCTTTGGCACTGGTTTCTTTCACATAGCATAATGTTTCCAAGATTCATCTGATTCATGTTGTAGCATGAATCAGAACTTCATTTTTTTAATGACTGAATAATATTCCACCTTACGGACATGCAGTTTTATATATCCATTCACCAGTTGATGGACATTTGGGTAGTTTCTACTTTTTTGGCTATCCTAAATAATGCTGCTGTGAACATTCATGTACAAGATTTTATATGACCATATGTTTTCAATTCCCAGGAGTGGAATTGCTGGGTCATGTGGCATCTTGGTCAGCTTGGGTTGCTATCACAAAATACCATCAACTGGGTGGCTTATCAACATCAGAAATTTATTTCTCACAATTCTGGAGGCTGGAAGTCAGAAATCACACTGACGTGGTCAGGTAATAGTGAGGGTTCTTTTTCAGGTTGCAAATGGCCCTCTTCTCATTGTATCCTCATATGGTAGAGAGCAGACAGACAGGGAGAGAAAGCAAGCTCTCTTTTCTTTTTTTCTAAGGGCACTAATCCCATTCTTGAGGGCTCCACTCTGATGACCTAATTACTTCCCCAAGGCCCCACCTCCTAATGCAATCACATCAGGGTTTAGAATTTCATCAGATGAATTTTGGAGAGCAGACACAAATATTTAGTTCACAGCATATGGTAACTCTTATATTATTCTTTTGAGGAACTTCCAGACTATTTTCCAGAGCGATTGCACCATTTTATATCCCACCAGCAATTCAGTATCTTTTAATAAGTGGATTTTAGAGGTTCCAGCAGCAGCTCTGTTTATCCCCTGGCCTTTTTACACTCTAGGAAGCTCATAAAATAAGGCTTTATGGGTGCTGAGTAAGACAGGTACCCAGAATCCCTCCACCTACCAAGAGCTTTCAGAAGGAACGTTAAAGAGTGCTTAGTCCAATGTTTTTCAAAGTGTATTCCCAGGAACACTGATTTCATGGAATGTTACTAACAAAAGAACATCTCTTCTTTTTTTTAAAAAAGGTGGTTCTTTGCTCAGATATATTTGGTTATCATTGGGTTAAACCAACTTAAACAGACTCTTTTCTTCAGGATTTCTCAGAGCTATTAATATGCTAATGTATACAATAAATTTCCAAAAGGCAAATTGAGAGTTTCTAAGCAATATTTATTTGACCATAGGATGAAAGTTTTCCCCCATCTGGGAGCAACTTCCAGAAATTATAATCCTCAGAAGACACTGAAATGTTGATCTGGTCCAATCCCTTCGTGTGGCACATGCCCTCTCTCAGGAGTTCCTAATGATCATAATCTTCTTTGCTACCATTTACCAATGGTCTGTTATGTTAGGTGCTTCACGTACGTTAATTTGAATGATCCTTTCCAAAATTACCTCAAAAAAGTTAAGAAAAAATCCTTTAAAAAATAAATGGGAATGATGTTAGTCCCCTCTCACAGAAGACTAAACTGAGGCTCAGAGAAGTTGAGCAACTTTCCTCCAAGGTAGCACAACTAAACGGTAACAGCACCTGGACTTGAATCGAGGTCTGGCTCTCTTCAAAGCCTTCTTTTTGACCACTACGCTGCATCCTGGGGACTGCACTTCATATTTTTCTGCTGGATTTGATACCAATTTAAAATAAGGAATAGCAGGGGCAAGCCAGAGGCCAAACTAGAAATTTAAGTATAAAGGTCAGTAAATAATTGAACTATTCTCAAGAGATAGCCTAGGTATTGGCAAGACTATTACCTCCTTAGACTCATACACAGCTTCTTACACACACACACACACACACACACACACACACACACACACTCACTCACTTGGACTAATTACTTGTCTTTTCCAAATGGCTGTTTAATCCATTAGTGAAGTTTTTTTTTTTCCAACCAGAGCAAAAACTAAGTACTGGGATATTTGGAGAAAGTAGAGACCAGAAAATGCAACCAGGTCCAATTCAACTGCAAAATTACTTCCTCACAGAGCAAAATGGCTGGCTATGACACCCAAGTTGTTCAGTGGGACATAATGGGCAGAGTGAAAGAGGCATCAATGGCTGTGGCCTCTGAGGATAGTCACGAATTCCTCTGGATTGTAGTTGTTTCATGTGTGTAACCCTTAAAAATCCAAGTCACCATGTGGCCCAGTATCTGCAAAGAAACACAAATTCAACATTTAAAAAAGTAAAACCAATGTAAATATTGTCTGCAGTATCTTAAGAGTGAAGGTGAGAAGGTACATTAAAAACACATAATAAGGCTGGACGTAGTGGCTCATGCCTGTAATCCCAGCACTTTGAGAGGCAGAGGCAGGAGGATCTCTTGAAGCCAGGAGTTTAAGGCTGTAGTGAGCTATGATTCTGCCTCTGCACTCCAACCTGGGAGACAGAGCGAGACCCTGTCTCAAAAAATAATAAAATAATAAAATAAAATAAAATAAAATAAAAATAAAATAAAATAAATAAAAAATAAACAAAAACAGAACAAAACGTCTGGAAACGATTTTTTCCATAACTCCTCCTCTTTCTTTCTACCTCTCACATGTACAGGAGGGCCCTCAAAGGTCTTTCCTTCCCTCACTCTAAGGATCCCAAAAGACTCTGTCTAGAACTCACAGCTTAAAGAGGCTCGCTCTTCTTCTTCATCTTTCTCCTTTCCTTGTCTATCCTGTAGTTCCCTATCTTTCCCAATTTAAATCTTGCTTCCATGCTGGCATCTCTGTTCCCCCCACTCACCTTTACCTGCTCTGACACACTGAAAGATGAGGCATGTAGGAGATCAGGAGTGTACAGGTGTGTCTGTGTCTGTGTGGTGTGGGGGTGGGTGTGGGTAGGAGGTGGTGGGGGTGGACAGTGAGAAGATCACAGATAATATAATCAGGTTGCTTCTGGTCACTGCTAACATTGTGATGTGTCTGAACAGAAATCCAACTCTAAACAAATATCTTGAAAAAGTAATATACACTTAAGGCTCCCATAGGACTACCAAAGGGGAGAACTACATAGCATGACCTCCAGCCAGTGTCATAGTGAGTCTCTCAGCAGAGCCAACTCAGCCTGACAGCTGCTCCCATTTCTGGCCTTTTGGCCTCCTTACAAATCTGTGAGTTTTTTTTTTTTCTTTTTTGAGACAGGGTCTCACTCTTATCACCTAGGCTGGAGTGCAGTGGCACAATCATGGCTCACTGTAGCCTTGACTTCCCAAGCTCAGGTGATTCTCCCAACTCAGCCTCCCAAGTAGTTGGGACCACAGGTGCAAGCCACCAAGCTCGGCTAATTTTTGTATTTTTTTTGTAGAGACAGGGTTTCTCCATATCGCCCAGGTTGACCTCAAACTCCTGCAATCCTTCTGCCTCGGCCCTCCAAAGTGCTGGGATTACCGGTGTGAGCCACTGTGCCAAGCCTGTGAATTATTGTGTATGAAGGTCTTGAATTTTTTCACGTGTATAAAATAATGACGTTGGACTAAACAGTCTCTTCCATCTGAGAAGCCAATGATTCCATGAGATCTGTGTTCTCAAAGTGTAAGTTATTTACAAGGAGAAATCCACACCCTGAAAGAACTGAACTATGGAAACCTTGCCTTTTCTGTCTCACCAGCCCTAAATCTTACGCCTTAGGCAGTGTTACATGCAGGGTAAAGAGGTACCATTCAGATCTGTGAGCTCTGCTTTTACACTTCACCTAATTCTTCCCTTTGGGAAGAAGATAATATCATTTTTATCTGCCCAACATTGCCCCTGTCTCACCTCTTCTAGAAACAGATCTTGCTCCTTTTGTGCCAGTCACAACCCCCGACTGTCTGGTCACAATGGCTGACCAAAGAAGGTGGCGAAATGACCCAAGGCCCAACAGGGTATATCCTTAGGGATTTTTCCAAATATAAGCTGAGGAGAGAGAGCTCTTTTGCATCTTTGGTAGGAAGCTGTAACTATGTAAGCCTATCTCTTGGAGGATTTGGTCTAGGGAAATGAAGACAACATGCAAGGAGATGCAGAAAGGAAACGGGAAAGCATTCACCTGGTGACGGAGCTCCTGGATCCCAGCTTCTCCAAGCTCAGTTCCACTCTACACATTCTGCAGTTTGAGTCTGTGAATTCATGAGGCCCCCTTTTTTGCTTAAGCCAATTTCGTTTGAGTTTAGGCCACTTACATCCAAAGAGCCTTGCCACTCAGTGTTGGGATGAAGAGTTGGCAGTTAGCATCTGCAAAGGGCTTGGAGATTCCAGGGACATGCTATGCCCTCTTCTATTTGTTTGCAAAGTGTAACAGGACTCTAACTCTTCATTCTTGTGTACTGGCCTTTTCTGGATGCTTAAATAACGTATCAAATAATCTTGCTCTCTTCCATTCCTTCTCTGTCCAGTTTGTGGAAAGCAACCTCTGCCTGCTTGTACTGGGAGCAGCCCTTCTAGGTGTCATTCACTGGCACTCCTCAATCAGAGAGACCTTTGTTTACAAGTTAAAGGACATTTGTAACTGCCACAAAATGCAAATTCAGACTGCTTCCCTTCACTTTCTGGTAGTATTAATATTTGCATTTCTTAGATTTCCATATTAGCCACAAAATGGTCTACCAGTTTAAAGAAGGTAGAAACTGCAAAATGACTATTTAAGACCAGGTGATCTGACAGTTCAAAGGCATTCTTACGCATGCTTGCAGTCCTTGAAACATATCCATATAGTATTAATATTGTTTTTAATTATTTGTGCCCAAGGAGATTTTTTTTTTTAATTTAAACAAGAAGGTGTTAAATCCTCTGCTATCTGGGGAGAACTGCAGTGCCTGAACACCCACCCCTCTCTTTCTCTTGGACTTCAGTGTTATTAGATGAGGTTTGGGAAAGTTTTGTTAGCACTTTTTATATGACACTGGGACAGGAGAGAAAATGAATTCAAGCTCTACCAGGGTTCCAATGTTAAACTTGGAAGGTGCACATGGCCATGCTCAGCATTACTGTAGGGTATTACTTGGGTGAGTGCACACCCTTCCCTGCAAACTGAAGTTCTACTACATGCCTGCACTCATCTCCTACCACTCTTATTGGGTTGCATTTCAACTTCACTGGCCTGCTTTCCGTCCTTGAACTTGATAAACCCATTTCTGACTTAGGATCTTCCCACCGTTTCCTTTGCCCAGAATGTTCTTTCTCCCCTGGCTCCTTCATGATACTGAGGTCTTCAACATAAGCATCATACCCTCAAAGAAACCTTCCTGTAACACCCTGTTCCAGGCCTTTATTGTTGCCACACCAAAACAGTGGCTTAAAACATTAATGATTATTTATTTGGCTCTGGAGTCTGAAAGAGTGGGATCTCAGCTTAGGAGTTCTCACTCCGTGTCTTTCATGTGGTTGTTGTCCAATGGGCATCTTGAAGTTTTTTCCATCATATATCTGGGCTGGGAAGATTCAAACATCTAGGTGCTGGCACTGCTAGCTGCTCAGGTCTCTCTCTCATTCCTCTGAGTTGTGTGTCCACATGGTGGCCTCATGATAGCTGGACTTCTTACATTCAGCTGAAGGCACCTAGAGTGAATGTCCCAAGAAAAATCAGCAGAAGCCGCATGGCCTTTTCAAACTGACAGCCACTTCCTTTGTGTCCTATTCTTCCAGGTAGGTACAGAGGCCCCTCAGGTGCAAGAGGAAGGGACATAGACTCTACCTACTAATGGAAGACTATCGAAGTACCTGAAGACTTGCTTTAAGACCACTACACACTACATACTTTATAAAACAGCCTCCCCAGCACCATATCACTTCACTTTGTTATAATTCTTTGCATAGCCCATAGTGCTATATGTTATATTTTCTTATTTGTTTATTTTGTCTCTAACCCCTAAAAGAATATAAATTGTGAAAATAGGGGCCTTATGTGTCTTATTCACCACTGTATCCTGGTGTTTAGTGGAGCAGTGCCTGGTACTTAGTAGACAATAAGTATCTATCATATATTAATAAATAAATGGAGGATAAATGGCAAGGGCTATTCTGAAGGGGCATCTCACCGAGATTGTTATTGTGGGCTCCACTTTGGATGACGATGGACCCTCCTCACCTTCCTTTTTCTACTTCCTTCTTTTTACCTCCCTTCTCTCTCTCCCTCAAAATAATTTCTAATCACCGATGTCAGTATTTCAAACCTGGAGTCCTTGGTATAATTGTGATCCATTGGATTCAGCTTTTACCGCCTTGTTTTTGAGAACAAACATACCGAAGCATGCCAATTTCATCATTTGGATATGTCAAGGATACTTACACAAGCCTGCACCTTGCTTATTTTACAAATCACAGATTGGCTTGAATCTGCCTTTTGTTTCTTAGGACTTTTTGGTTTGTTTTGCTTTGTTTTTTTTGCTTTCCTTCCAGCCAGATAAGCGGAGATCTGGTCTGTTTCCACTGAGGGGTAGTCATCAGTCTACCCTTCTCAACATTTCTGTTCCTGAGATTTAGCTACAGACTTCACAAGCTGTAACATTCTAACTACGTGTCATTGGCACCATTGTCTCTTGTCACAATCCTAATTCTATGTTCTGATAATAAAACTTCATTAGTGTCTGCACCTCCTTTCCCATACCTTTGAAACACTGTCTTCTGCTGAAACGATTAGCAGCGCGCTGCGTCAGATCATTCGGCTGTCTGACAGCCATTGTGAGTGAGCTAAATGAAAACTTCTGACAATTTCCATTATCGTCAAATGGAGACATTTACTTGTACAAATATTAAAGGTTATTTAAAGATGTAAACGGACCTCATTTCATTAGTGGTATGCATCAGGTAATAATTTAAAACAACTACCCAGCCTCATTCGAATAAATTACCAGCTCATTTTCTGAAAGAAAAATGTCATTTCTCCAGGCTGTGTTTTTAACTGCTTGCAATGGTAGAAGATGAAAACAAAAAAAACCTATGAATATTTCAGAACGGAAAATGTTCAAGTTCTCATATTGTTTAACATAAACCAGACAAAGGGCTATTGTTCTGAGAACCTGACTGAGAGTTGCCCAACCAGAGGAGACAGTGAAAGATCAATGACATCAAAAGGGGCCTTAAAAAAAGGAATAGTAGCAATGGTGATTGAATCTTCCTGAATTCCAGTTCTAGAAATTCACTAGAAAAAAATCAGGATGTGTGGAAATACTTATCTACAAGGATGTTCATCCCGGTGTTATTTATAATGGCAAAAAAAAGAAGGTAGGAAATGAAAAAAATATATGTATATAAGGCTAAGGGATTGCAGGTGTTTGAGACAAGCCTAGCCAACATGGTGAAACCCTTTCTCTACTTAAAAAAAAAAAATACAAAAATTAGCCAGGCGTGGTGGAGGGTGCCTATAGTCCCAGTTACCCGAGAGGCTGAGGCATGAGAATTGCTTGAAGCTGGGAGGTGGAGGTTGCAGTGAGCAGAGATGGCGACACTGCACTCCAGCCTGGGTGACAGGGTGAAACTCCATCTCAAAAAAAGAAAAAAAGACTAAGGGATTGGACAATATATTAGAATACAGCCATATGATGGTCTGGAGTAAAGATGATTAATAAATGTATTATAGAAGAATTCATTATAAATAATATGTAATAAATAGGGCACAGTGGCTCATGCCTGTAATCTGAGCACTTTGGGAGGCCAAGGCAGAAGGGTTGCTGGAGGCCAGGAGTTTAAGACCAGCCTAGGCAACGTAGTGAGACAGTCTCTATAATGAATTTTTTAAAAATTAGCTGGGCATTATGGCGCACACCTGTAGTCCCAGTTACTCAGGAGGCTGAGGCAGAAGGATTTTTTGAGCAGAAGAATTCTAAGATGCTGTGAGCTGTGACGGTGCCACTGTACTCCAGCCTGGATGACAGAGTGAGACCCTGACACAAGAAACAAAACAAAACAAACAACAAAAAAATAATACATATACTATGATATCATTTATAAAAAGATAAACATCTATATTTGCATTGACATGGACGCAGGGAGGGGAACATTACACACTGGGGCCTGTGGGGGGGTTGGGGGCTAGAGGAGGGATAGCATTAGGAGAAATACCTAATGTAGATGATGGGTTGATGGGTGCAGCAAAACACCATGGCACATGTATACCTATGTAACAAACCTGCACGTTCTGCACGTGTATCCCAGAACTTCAAGTATAATAATAATAATAATAATAATAAAATCTTAGTGTAATGTTGGACAACAAAAAAAAAGGAAGAAAAGGACTAAGAAGAAATAGATCAGAATAATTACTCGGTAGTGGGATCACTGGTAAGTTTTTAATTTTTAATTTTTAAATTTTCATGGGTACATAGTAGATGTATATATTTCTGGCATACATGAGATGCTTTAATACAGGCATACAATGTGAAATAATCACATCATGGAAAATGGGGCATCCATGCCCTCAAGCATTTATCTTGTGTGTGTTACAAACAATCCAATTACACTCAGTTATATTGGTGATTTTTATTCTTGTGCTTTTATAATGAGAAATATACCAATAATCCAATAATCATTTGCAACTCAATGATGTTAGGGCAAGTTATTCTTGCTTAGCTGGGTCAGCTCCTCTTTCCTTCTAGTGCAATGGAGAATACTCCTGGGAGACTCGGTGCATTAATGCTCGTACTGTGGGTATTGGCAAAAGAGACATGGAGCAAGTTGGTCTAATGTTATACAGGAAGATGTTTATGCTTTCAGGATCTGGCAACTTGAGGTCAGTCCTTTCCATTATGACCTTCAATATTACACCAGTAAAATATTCTCTAATTTGCAAATTAAAGTATTTCTTACAAAACCCTCAGGGATGAATTAGTAAGTGCATCGCAACCCTCCTCTACTTCCTTAAGCTTCACCCTCTTCTAGAAAATAATGTCTTATAAAAGATGATAGTTTTCTCCCTTTTAGGAAGTCAGGGCTGGTAAGGCATTCCAATGGTTAAGGATTTCAGCAATTTCTATCTTGTTGCTTTGCTCAGCCATTGATTCCTCTTCATAGTCCAAGCTCCAGCCATCGTAGAACATTCCAGCCAGCAGGAAGCAGAGAGGAAATGGGGGTGTGCCCCAAGATCATGGGGCAACACTTCCATTACACCCATTGTCCAGAAGCTGGTCACATGGCCACTGCAAGGGAGCATTCTGGAAGGCTGGGAAATGTAGTCCTTATTCTATGTGGCTCAGCTAAAAGTTGGCGTCCAATTTTTAAGGAAAAAAGAGAAAATGCCCTGGGGAGCATGCAGCAGCCTCTGCCACAATCATACATGTGGGCATCACAGGGAGACATGAGTCAGAGAAGACAAACCAAGTGTAACAATTTTAATCTCTTTTGCATCCACTCAACCTAGAAAGCATTTCCTGGTGCTCACATTTATTTGAAAACACTCTACATACTGTAGAATTCTGAGATGTGGCCTCTGGGGAAGAAATAAAACAGCTGCGGCAAATAAAGCAGATGGGAATTAAGAATGCTGGAGGAGCTCCAAAATACAATCCCATTGTCCACTAAGTGCCCACCCTACAAAGAATGTGTGCTCCAAAATAGAAACTTTATGAAACTTTGAAGCATTTGATTAATGTAAGCCTTCATGAATAATGCAAGGCTATGTGCCAGGGTTTCATGTGAAGCTGAGAGAGGAGAAAGATTAGCATGCGCATCTTGGCTTTAAAAAAAATTAAGAAAAATTCACAAAGGGAACTCAAGCATTTGGGGGCAAGAGGTGTTACCACTAAAATGGCTTCTGCAGACATGCTCCCTGCGGTGGTGGAGGGTGTGGGGTGCTCAGCAAACACTGGCTGGCTCACCAGGGAGATTCCCTGCAAGAGGGTAGGTACGGTTCACCCTCCTAAGGGCCCCCCAGGTCCAGTCGTGTATTCAGTTGGGTAGGACAGTCAAGGCCAGTCATGCATGTGGCTGCAGGCAGGCCCTGAAGATTCCTCTTTCCCCTGAAAGTATCTTTCCCATCTGCAGGTTTCTGGAACTAGATCTTCCTCCCTCAGATATTCTTTATGTTAATGAATTGTCTTCTGTAGAAATGCAAAGATCTTTCGGAAGGGCTGTACACAGATACCACTTCAAAATACAACTCTTTCTATTCTGCCCCTAGAATGTGTTTTACGCATTTTATTAGGAAATATTTAAGACTCACAAAAGGTATAAAGAATTTTTCATGATCATAAGTTAAAAGTGAAAAAGAATATGTATAGTTTAGGAACTACCTGAGTACACATTACCCAGCTTAATATTTAAAATATTATCAACGGAGTTGAAGCCCCTTTGACTTCTTCCCCAGTCACATTTCCTTTCCTGCCCCTAGAAGCAGCTGCCATCTTGAATATAACGTGCATGATTCCCAAGCATGGGATGTTGCAGGAATTTATGATCTGGCCACTCACCCCCATACATCCTGCCCTTCTACTGGTTCAGGCCATTATCATTTTTCACCAAAGCCATTCATTCAGCACACATCGGACACTACTCTGGGCCAGGCACCATGACCACTGTCTCCTACCTAGTATCCTTGCCTCCAGTGTCTCTCTCCATCCAATTTACCTCCCACATTGCAGTCACAATATTATATCTCTGCTCAAGAACTTCATATGGCTCCCTACTGCCTATATGCTAAAGTCCAAGCTCTTTAACATGGCATCCAATTCTATGTGAACACATTACTAGGGCCACTCCCAGAGCCTTGGAAGGGTTAGGGTAAGGATTAAGGTGGGGTTAGGGTTGCCACCAATTTCACAGTAAATGGGCTTCTGTACACATTTGCATGGCTGCAATAATACATTCCTGTGGTGTGTCTTCTCATTTTAGTGGAAGAAATTGAACAGACTTGTTCAAATCACAGCTCTTCTTTTTGCCAGACCTTGGACAAATTGCTTTGTGCATTAGTCTATTCTCACACTGCTGTAAAGATATTATCTGAGGCTGGGTCATTTATCAAGGAAAGATGTTTAATTGACTCACAGTTCCACATGGCTGGGGAGGCCTCAGGAAACTTACAATCACGGTGGAAGGTGAAGGGGAAGCAGGCACTTGTAAGACAGCAGGAGAGAGAGAGCATGAGGTGGGGAACTTCCGAACACTTTTAAACCATCAGATCTCATGAGAACTCACTCTCTATCACAAGAACAGCACAGGGGGAACTGCCCCCATGATCCAATCACCTCCCACCAGGTCCCTCTCATGGCATGTGGAGATTACAATTCAAGACGAGATTTGGGCGGGGACACAGAGCTAAATCATATATCAATATCACTTTGCCTCTTTGAGTTTTCATTTCCTAATGGAGATAAGAACATCTATGAAAGAGACTGTTAACTAATCACCAAAATCCCTTTTGTCCTTCTTCTATAGTTCTAAGATTGTAGCTAAGATATTGCTACCCAGGTAAGGACCATATTTCTCAACTTCTTGCCAAGCCTGGGATTTGATTCTACCTTACTGAAAGTTAATATGTTAGCTTCTGACTGTTTCACTGGTGCTAATGGAAGACACAAGACCCTTAGGTCAGAGACAAAGGAGTTTAGTACTCATGACACATCAAGCAGCAGGAGCATCAGCATATTTGCATTGGTTCTTCTTGCCCTGGGTCTCATGGGGGATAATATGATGACCCCAGATGGATGTTATGCATGCAGTGTGTCTGTATTGCAACTTAGGAGCACCAAGCTTGGGGAATGCATCACTTTTATAGTAAGCAATAAGCAAGCCTATTCATTGTCCCTGGTGGTGTATGTGTCATAGGGAAGGATGAGTAGATGTAATTTCATTTCCTAAAGTAACTGTCTGTATAAACAACCCTAAGAAATGGCCCGAAAAAAAGAGCAGTGAGGTCCTTGAAGTTCTGGTATATTCAGCAAGACATGTAGGAATGCAAGAGGTGCAAGAAGGACTCTCTCCCAACAGCTCTTTGGAAACTAGATATGGCCATGTCACTTAGACTTCTGCATTAGAATATGAGGGGCAAGATATGTGTCCCTTGTGGGATGACACCTTAAAACCAGGCTATGCCTCATTTAATTCCTCTTTCCCCTTTGTGTTTGCTGGTTAATGGCAATGACAAGAGAGATTTTGGAAGATAAGTGTTGAAAAAGCTGCCATCAGCCTGAGTCTGGAATGACTGTGCACAGAAGAGTTGCCCATCAACTTAGAACATTCACTTCGAATTGTCACGTGCGTGAGACATACACTTTTTATTCTGCAAGCTGTCTGGAAACATCATTTGTAACAGTGACTCAGTCTACCCTTCACTAACAAAACATCTCATGCAGAAGGGTTGCAAGGATTAAATGAAATTCCAATGCCTAAAGCTTGTGCAGAGCTAACTCTGGGCCAGGTTCTTGCTAAAAGCTTGAGTGTGTTATTTCATTAAATAATTACAATCATCTTTCAAGGTAGGTGTCATCATCTCCATTTCATAATTGGAGATCAAAGACATTAAAAAAAATTCTTAAGCTTCAAGGATGGAAAAGTAGCAGAACTGGGACCAAATTCAGGGCTGACCAATGCCAAGCCCATGATTGTCTTCAGTGTGCCACATGTTTTCCAGGGTTTCACTTTTAGGTTCCAGGTTCTGTCTCTCTTTCTCTCTCTCTCTTCTCACTCTCTATCTTTAGCCATCCCATCTACCGTTGATCCCTCCTCTCTTCTTTTTCTCTCCCCTTCCTCCATTTCTTCATATTGAATTATATTTTCATACCAGATAGCATACTGGAATGCAAAAAATTACTCCAGTCAAAAGCTCTGATTTTTGGTTTCAGCTTCCGCAAATCCTGGCTGTGAGTACTTGGTCAATCATTTAATTGCTCTGAGCCTGAGTTTTCTGGTCAGAGTAAAATAGATAGATCAGTAACAGTTGTCTTACCTATCTTACATGATAACCAGAAGGTTCAATTAAAATACATTGCATCGAAAGTCTTTACAAATTGAAACACATTCTAGAAATGGCAGGTGTTACTCTTTACCCCCATCCCATATACAAGTAGTTCACAAAGTATAGTCCCTGGACAGCAGCATCAGCGTCACTGGGAGCTTGTTAGAAGTGCAAATTGTTAGGCCCCACCCAGACATGCTGAATTATGAAATCTGGGGGTGGGGTCCAGGAAACTGTGTTTGTTAAGTTCTCCAGGTGATTCTGATGCACACTGAAGTTTGAGAACCACTGTTGCACATGCTTGGACATGCGTTCACAGGCACACATACTCATATTCAGGTAAAATCAAGTTAAAATAAATATTAAATAAAAAAGAAGCCATATAAGAGCAGCCTGTGGATGGTGTTTGGGAGAAGGAGGTAGTTAGCAGTGCTAAGAAGAGGCTTGGGAGGAAGGAGTGAGATGATGGCAAGAATAAATGTCAGGCCTCTTAGTTCAGTGGAATTTCTCTCCTCTTCCCCCAGAGCTGGTGTTGTGAGCCCCACTATAGCAATTGGAGGGGGAGCAGGAAATGTGGGTCTTAAGGAAATAACTCAATATTTATTAGGATTCTTTCCATTGTAAATAAGAGAAACCCATCACAGTTTTGGTCAAAAATGAACACTTATCGGCTTACAAAATTTGAAAGTCCAGAGGTAGACTGGCTTCATGCATAAGACAGATTCTGGGTCTCAAACACTGTCATTGGAATCTATTTCTCTCATTGTGTTGGCTCTAATTTTCCCTGTTATTTTCATCACTCTTGGGGTCTTCTCTTGCAGTGGTAAAAATAGCCAAAAGCCTTCTAAGGCCCATGTTTGATCTGTTTAGCCACTCCCATATAAGAAGGAGTGCCTCTTTCCTCATGGTTCCAGCAGAAATCCTAGGCT
Source organism: Hylobates moloch (assembly GCF_009828535.3). NCBI lineage: Eukaryota > Metazoa > Chordata > Mammalia > Primates > Hylobatidae > Hylobates > Hylobates moloch. Next base: position 15,667,020 of record NW_026652286.1, on the reverse strand, counting down.
GACTCTCTTTGATCCTGCTTGGGGCACTGGACCAATTAACATGACTCTGATTGGCCAGACCTAGGTCATCCCCAGTCCTGGAATCTGGCACGGCTGCACAAACTGGATCCTGAATTATCTGATGGAGCAGAGATACCTTGAACTGCTCACTTTAGGACTGCCTAGTGAGAGACACATAAAATTTCTCTTTTATTTAAGCCAGTGTGTTTTTGGGTTTCTTTGTTCTAGCAGCTTAGCCTGCATGCTAACATACCCTGTACCAAGGAAGCAGTGTGGGAAAATGGACTGATTATTTAGAGATCTGGGATCTCATTGGTTCTACAATTTGCTGTGATGTGACCAGTTTCTTCTTGTGTAAAATAAGCCATGTGGATTGGATCTGGGACGCAGGAAAATGGAATTCATCTTGAGCAGAATGGGGAAAATAATCGTATTTACAGTCACTCCTCTGTATCTGTGGGTTCTGCATCTGTGGATGCCACCAATCACAGATCAAAAATATTCACTAGAAAAACAATAAAAAATAACAATACTACTATGAAAATGGTAAGAACCAATACAGTATTACATCTATTTACGTAGCATTTGTGTTGCATTAGGTATTATAATTCATGAGACTTACACAGAGATGATTTAAAGTATACAGGAAGATGCACATAGGTGATACGTCACTTTCTATAAGGGACTTGAGCATCTGTGGATTTGGGTATCTGTAGGGGTCCTGGAGCCAATCCCCATGGATACAGAGAGAAGACTGTACTTCATAGGGTTGTGAGAATCAGAGGAGCTAATGCCTAGGGCCTGAGACACAATAGATGCCCTATAAGTATGAACTATAATCATTATTATTAAGGTCTGCCCAGACTGACTGCAGGAGGCTGCCTGGAGGGCTGAGTTGACAAGCCTACGAATCCCTACCAGGACCACATCAGAGCTCACTGGAAATGAGCACGATTGTCACCCAGCAGTGTTCTCCATCGACACAGGACGGGGAGTTCCTTGTAATGGAGGAGGCCCCTTCCCTTCCAACTTTAGAGAATGGTATATATTTATACTGAGCCAGCATAGAAGTGTCCTCTTTTCCCCTTTTCCCTACACCACCCACACCACCAGGGGCTTCAAGTAAAACACAAACATAAGAGTCCCCGACAGCCTTTCACTCCCTAGCAGGCCTTTTCTCCACCCACTTTCTCATTTTCTGAGCCTAACCCTTGAATCCGGAGACTCTAGACTTATGAGAGATACCTAGACTTCTCCAGCTTCTCTTTTTAAATGGTTTTTACTTCCCTCTCGTTCTGACTCAAATCTCTTCTCAGGGACTGGAAATCGCTGTGTTAAATGATATTGTCAGCCTGGTCTTTGAAGGATGCATTTCGAGGACCGTGGCCTCCCCACAGGTGCAATCCCATTTGGGGTGATTCCGCCTCTGCTGGCTCCACTAGCCTATGAAGTTCTGAATCCAAAGAGGAGCCTCCGTGGGGGTTGTGGTCTGCTGGGAATCCAATCAGTAACACGATTTAGAAAATAACCCAAGTCAGAGAATCCAAATCCGAAATCCCATCCCCAGTCCCTAATTGTATGCAGGGAAATGTCTTATTTTGACCATTTGCAAAAGCCACAGAAAGTGGGGAAATGATGTATGGGTGTGGGCTCAGTTGAAGAAAATAGAGTCTACCCTGGAAAATAAAATCCAACTAGTTTAAACAGGGATCGTTAGCAGAGGCTAAATCCACGCCAACAGCCCTATTCTTAAATCTTTAGATTCCTTCTTCTATATTGGAGTTGGCAAACTCTGGCTTGCTTTTGTAAATAATGCTGCCACCTGTTTGTGTAAGCAAAGCTTGATTGGAACACAGCCACGCCCATTCATGTACGTCTATGGCTGCTGCAGCACTTCCGACAGTGGTAGTTACAGCAGAGACCTCACGGCTCACAAAGCCCAAAACTTTTACTGCTTGTCTTTTTTCAGAAAAAGTTTGCCAATTCCTGTTCTATGTTATATCAACTTCACTTAGCACAGGCCACCATCAGCCAACGAAGCTAGCAACTGTTCCCATCCGCCCATGTGTGTACTTACTCTAGTAGCTCTGGAAGTGGCACCCATAGCAACGACTTCAGTCTGAACTGTAATTATATTCCTCCCTCCATGGTCTAGCATCCTCCACATCCCTTTCCACACCCATGGATAGGAGAGAAAGATGATTTTTTTTAGGGCAGCCGTAGACACATTCTGGTTCTCAGACAGGGCCAGGAATATCCAGCTCTGAGCCTGTCGCTTTCTTTCTGCAAACTCTCTTATTCCATTAGTTGAAGTCAGTCCGTCCCATTGTGCGGTTGGCAGTAGGGAGTCCTTTTCTACCATGAGGAGAATGTATAAGAAGTGGGGACAGTGCAGCTGGAGAGCCTGTACTGATGGAATATGGGCACCGCTACTCAGCTCCAGCTAATGATTGTTATAGGGGAATGCAAACCTGTATTGTCAAATCTTCTGATTTGTCAAGAGAGGCTGGAAATATTGTTTTGTTTTGTTTTAACAGGCAGTCATTGCACACGGAGGTTTAAGGCTTTACTGGCTGGTGATCTTGGGCAAGTTTGGGTGCTTTTTTTAAGCCTGGTGTCCTAAGCTGTCCAGTGAAAGAAAGGAAGGAAGGAAGTAAAGAAGGAAGGAAGGGAGGGAGAGAGAAGGAAGCAAGGAAGAAAGGGAGGGAGGGAGGGAGAGAGGGGGAAATGAAGGAGGGAGGGGGGAAGGAAGGGAGGGAGGGAGAGAGAGAGGAAGGAAGGAAGGGAGGGAGGAAGGGAGGGAGGGAAAGACTATATCTTGTAAGGGTTTTGTGATACTTATGTGTGATAATTCATATCAAGTTCTTAGAATGGAGTCCGGCTTGTACAGAGTACATGATCAGCAATTGCTAGCCTCCTGTTTTTCACTAGGCACTGGAGGAGGCACTAGATTGGGATTCCATCTTTCTTGTCTGTCTCTATTCGGAGTGTAGAATGTTCTATTTTCATGGCAGGACAGCAGAGCCCACCTGGAAGAGAGCTCCAGGGTCCACGGGAAAGTCTCTGGAGCTCCTTCTATGATGGGGTGAGGCAGACAGACCCAAGGAACTGCCACAAACAACATCTATGGCAGACTTTTGTTAGGGGAGAGAAATAAATAAGTAAAGAGAAAAAGAAGAAAGTAAAGCAGGAAGGAAAGAAAAGAAGGAGAAGAAAAGAAAGATGAGGAGGAAAAAGGAGGGGAGAAACTAGACTCAGTAAAAATCAAAGCATAGGAACATTGTAATTAATATATAGGAATAGACTGTAGATGTATGGTGTAGGAATATTAAAAAATACTAAGCAAGACTCATGTTGCAGATTATAATTATAATAGGTAAAGGTATTTAAGATTTATTGTTAAGTTTAAAAAGCAAACTATAAAGTAATGTATATTGAATGGTATCAATAGCGTATATGAATTTACATATATCCAACTAGAAAAAATACTGGAAGGAAAGCCAACAAAATATAAACAATGGTTATCTCTGGGTGACAGAATTATGGATGACTTTTGTTTTGTTTTAATTCTGTGAACTTCCTAAATTGTCTTCAATGAGCCTGTGTAACGTGTAATAAGACAAAATGGGAATTATGAAAAATAATCATTTTGATTGTGAAGCCACTAGTTTTATAGCTGAACCCTGAGTTTCAAATTCTTTTTCAATCTTCCAGCAGGTGGCGCAATGGCAATGTCCGCCTCCTTGGGAGAATTTCACTCCACAATTAACAGAATCTCAGCTCTCAGCCCACACCAGCCATGGAGCAGAGGGCTTGTTCTCTGGCGGGGAGGGGGAACTTGAAAGAAAACACTCAAACCCAGAAGCTGTCCACACTCAGATTGCTGGCCCTATGGCTCAGTTCTTCCCACAGTAGGAGAGACAAGGCTTTTGGGTAAATGTAATGATATAGGCAGAAGAAATATGTTTTCTCTTCCTCCCTTACCCTCCCTATCGCCTGTAATTTGGCCCTAGGCAAAGTTCAAATTCGTCTTTTTGGTGGGCATTTCTAGATTGCATTGGATTTGCAGCTCATTCAAGCCCTAATGGTAAGTGAGAGTTTGGGCTCAAAGGTGAAGGAAAAAAGCAGATAATCATCTTATCCACAACGCTCTCTGGTCAGAGATCCTTAATGTCGAGCACTCCTTGTGCATGAAGATGGTGGACATGCTGGCCAGCCATCGACTGTTGGGGAGTGCTGAAGGCAAAAGGAGCCTGTAGCCCGGCTAACCAGTCTACCACGAGTGAATGAGACAGAATCTCTCCAGGCTTGGACACCCCAGGAGGCTGCGCTATTCATGGCCAGGGTACAGCCTTAGCTTGATCTGGAAGCGGAGAAACCCTCAGAGAAGTCAGCCGCACTCCATCATTTTGAATTTTGTTTTAAATCTTAAATTTGCCCACTTCCGAGAAAACCACTTCAAAGGGAATCCAGCAGGGGAAAAGCCACCAGAGTCCACGAAAACGGTCCACATTCCCCCCAGATCCACAGGCACGCACATCTGGAAACAAGGAATGCTCTGGGCCTTCACTGCTATTTCTCATAGCTCTTCAGTAAGCCTCCAGTGCCCTTCTCCGTAATGACATGGAAGGGGACAAAAAGAAAAGAAACGAGGGAAGAAAGGAAGGGAGGGAGGAAAAGGACTATCGCAGCTCATCTTGGCAGAAAGAAGCTAGCAGACTCCTCCCTCCTTCCCTAGAAGTTTTCACTTACTGATTCATCCCCACTGTGATCTAGATGCCGTCACAGAGGACCTGCTTGCGTGGGGCACTCACCTAGGTTTTGAGAAAAGTCAATCAAAGCCCTTGATATACAGGAGCTTTCTATTTCAGACAATCCAGATGATAAGAAGGAACCACATAAAATGACAAGGAACAGGGATCTGGCAGTAACTACATGTGCCTCTCCCTTCATCCTACAGATGTTCATTCTAACTCTCTCTCTTTCTCTCAGACACACACACACAGACATACGTGCGCACGTGCACAAACACACACACACATTCCCTGGGGTGCTACAGTAGTAGGGAATGCATGCTATGGTTTAAATTTGTCCCCAAGGTTTATGTGTTGGAAACTTAATCCCCAGTGCAACTGCAGTGCAGGGGGGTGGGGACTTTTAAGAGGTGATTAGGTCATGAGGATGCTGCTCTCCTACTGGACTAATGTCACTTTCATAGGAGTAGATTTGTTATCAAGACAGTGGTTTGTTATAAAAGTGAGTTTGTCTCTTTCCTGTGTTTTCTCTCCCTCTCCCTGTCTCACCCTCTTGCCCTTCACCATGGGATGATGCAGCAAGAAAGTCCTTCTCAGATGCTAGCACCTTGGTATTCCCGCCCCTAGAACAGTGAGAAATATATTTCTTATCTTTATAAATTATCCGATTCGTGGTATTCTGTTATAGCAACATAAAATAGACTAAGACATCACACAATAGCAACAAAATAATGAACACATAGAAGACTATATATTAACCAGTTTAGCTTAAAGGTTAAGCCCTTTGGAGTCCCTCGGCCTGGGTTTAAAGCCAGCCCTGCTGCCTTCTAGTGGAACATCTCAAACAAACTACCCAAACTCTTTGAATCTTAGTCTGTACATCTGTTAAATGATAATGATAATAATGGCTACAAGTTACACTATTACAGAGAGGATTCAATGAGATCTTGCATATAGAGCCCTTGGTGCAGGGCCTGGCTGTGACCAGCACTCAGTACATATTGACTATTGCTGTTTTCTGAAAGCATATTGATAAAGGGGCAGTTTGGGATTGCCAGACTGGAGTTTGTTGATGGAAAGGAAATTTTATCAAGGGCAGTGATGTCCAGTGACAAGACTGGCACTGAAATCGTTTTACGAGGAGCTTCAGTATGCTTTAAAATAGAACCCATCACATTCTTGCCACAGGGGTCCAAAGTGGCTATCTGTAAAAAGCAGTCTGATTAATTAGCTGAAAGGGTCAGGTGATCTTCAAACTAATGAACCAATGTGGCCCAAGAACCAATCAATCAGAAAGAACCCTGGCTCTAGAGCCAAAGCAGCCCCCTGGACATCCCTGGGGTGCCAGGCCCCTTCTCTTGGATTCCAGGGAGTCCAGGGGACCCAGAGAAGAGGATGGGCAGCAGTGACGCAGATGGGCATTTGGCAGTGACTACTGACCAGCTGATACAGGTATATTTCAGTATTTTAATAACCTGCATGGACATGCTGGTGCATCCTGGCTAAACATGAGCTCTAGGTCAAGACATGAGCTTCATCCAGGAGCAGTGGCTCATGCCTGTAACCTCAGCACTTTGGGAGGCCAAGGTGGGCGGATCACTTGAGGTCAGGAGTTCAAGACCAGCCTGGCCAACATGGTAAAACACTGTCTATACTAAAAATACAAAAATTAGCTGGGTGTGGTGGCATGCGCCTGTAGTCCCAGCTACTCAGGAGGCTGAGGCAGGAGAATCACTTGAACTCGGGAGGCCGAGGTTACAGACAGCCAAGATCACATCACCACACTCCAGACTAGGCAACAGAGTGAGACTTCATCTCAAAAAAAAAAAAAAAAAAAAGATGTGCATTTTAATCCCACCCCAACCTGAGCATTTCTTAGTCCATTAGCCAGGGATGACACAGCAAGAAAGAGATCCATGGAGAAGGTTCGAATTGATTCAGTAGAAAGAAATCTCTCCCTAATTCTGGAAGAACAACTCAATGGCAGAATGGTACATGGTTGCTTCCTATTCTTGTTTAGCTGGTGGGAGCTGAAGTATTCAGAGCCCCACCTTCTAGCTACTGAGAGTCCAGGAGAGAGCTATTTCCAGTGACGATGAAAGGATCGCCCACTAACACACAGGGATCTGCTGAGGTGGGCTTGGTTCACAGGGGTGAGGAAGATGACAGGAAGGAACTCCTAACCTCAAGTGATCTGCCCTCCTCAGCCTCCCAAAGTGCTGGGATTACAGGCAAGAGCCACCGTGCCTGGTTGAAACTCGTATCTTGACCTAGAGCTGATGTTTTCCAGGGTGCACCAGCATGTCCATACAGGTTATTAAAATACTAAAATATATCTTCAGGTGCTCGTGGGCATGGAGAGAGGAGACTTGGGAGCCAGTCTCCATGGTTTCGTGTACAGGCTTTCAACAGAGAGTGGCTACCAAGAGAAGCTGGAAGAACGGTTTGCCCATACATTCTTCAGGAGACCCTGGGAGAGTAAGGCAGTTGTCCTTCAGAACTGATGAGAATGGGAGAGGGTGATGGGAGAGATCACTCTACCCCTGCCAGGTGGCCTCAGTATAGCTGGCACAATGTGGCCTCAAAGCCAGCAGCAGAATGGAGCCCTAGCAGCTGAAAGCAGCAACAGACTTGGGAGTCCTATTCACTAGGCTTTGGAGGCCGCACAGGGGCTGAGAGTCCTTGTTTGGTGGCATTTCCAAGACTTTCCCCAGGGTTTTTCCCAAAAGGGTTGCAGGGCTTTGAGGAGGGAACCAGAAGACCTGCCACAGTAGGGAGGAAGGCTAGAGGAACATCTGTCGCTCAGTGGCAAAAACCCCCATATCTGGAGAGCATCCTGCAATTCATAAAGCATGGTCTTATTCCTAACTCTTCCCAGCAGAGATAATTATTCCTGTTGTGTAGATGAGAAAACTAAGACCCAGAGAGGTAAAGGGACTTACCCAAGGTTAATCATGGCAGAGCCTATTCACACTGGGTCATCATGCCATGTTTTCTGACTGTCAATTCAGTACTCAGTCAGAGGGGGAAACAGGGGCAGACGAGGTGCCTGGGGTGCAAAACGTAAAGAGGCCAGGTCCTTAAGAGTGAGGTGGCTAGGACACAAAATTTAAAGACACACACCATCTTGGGTCATGAAGTGCCACACCCACATCCAGGCCTTGCTTTAATTATCACTCCCGTTCCGCTCCAGCGTTGAGGGCTTCACTAGAGAAGCCTATTGCTGGCATTGCACCCTGGATATCTCTGGCGTCCATTTGCCTGTTGAGCAAGCCTGTGGCTTCACCACATCCTTCCTCAGAAGCTGCCTGGAATCTCCATCTGTTCTTGTAGTTAGGAGAAGGGGAGTGAAGGAGAGTGTTGCCACCAGATATGCCGGGCACCACAAACAAACAACAAAAAGGATTCATGTGTTCAATGGAGCTGAATTTTAATTGATACTTTCTCCAACAGTGGTTCTGAACCAACATCCCTCAGCCCCCGAAGATGATGAAGGGGGTGCGGTTTAACGCCACAATTAGCAGACAACCCCACAACAAATACAGTAAACATTAATCATATTAAATATTGAACGCAGACTTTGGTACGCTTGAAGAGCAATGGGTTTTTAAAATTTTATTTTACAGAAGACAAAGCAATGATTGTGGAGGAATTATTCCAATGTCAGTGCTGAAGGAAAATAATGTAACATTCTGGAATTTATATAAAAATTACAGCTTTGTTGTGTTTCACACTATATATAGTAATTTAATCATTTGCAGCTGATTAATTTCAGTGAAGGAAAATGTAGCATTATGCATCCCTAATGGAGTTCCAAGGTTTGAATTCTAATCGTGAGTTAGGCACAGTTTAAGTCTAAATCAGCAATTAGCTTGGGCAAGGGACATTTAGGTTGAATGGAAGTCATCTGTTGACATGTCCTCAGTCAACAAGAGAGTAGCAATGAAGATCATCAGAAAAATGCCTGTCACAGAACACTCTTTGCTGGCTTATTCATTATAGTGCTGAACATTAGCAGAGTGCCATTCCACTTTAGAAAACCTTTTCGTGTACATTTATCTCATTTGCTTTGGTCTTCATCTAAGTCTGTGAAGTGGGTGTTTGTGCTCCATTTTATGGCAAGGAAACTGAGGCTCAGATAACTTAAGGCCACATGGAAGAAGAGCACCTTGTGGCAGGATTTGAACCCAAGAGTTCAGGCTTCAAAATCGTATCCTTTCTATATCAAGATATTTTCTGGGGACAAATTTGATCCATCTTGAGGTCCTCCAGAGGTTAATCCTCAAATACAACTAGAAGCAGGTACTGTTCATATCCCTTTTTACAGATAAGGCTCGTGTGGGTCAAGTTACTGGTCCAAGCATGCAGCTGAAATTGAAAACCTCGTTCTTCATCATAATAGTTAGTACCTCTCCAAGATGGTTCTTAAACACCAGGCTGAGCCTTCTCGATCTTGTAATCCACTTGGGATTTGGTGTGTTTGGGTGTGATGGCATATTTTGGGCCAGGAACTAAGGAGAACTAAGGCACACTTTGGATATTCTCAGATCCCGCTCCCCCACTTCTCCACCCTGCTCTGCTCCAGGAAGGAGGAACTGGGTGGATCTGTCAAGTCTGGTCAGTGGGAACAACAGCAGGAGAGAGGAGGTAGAGAAGCCAGCAGTCCTAGTGTTTACTCTTCTGGTTTCCTCACTGCAGGGTTGCCATGAGTCTGCTGTGTCCCTTACCCAAAAGTCATGGTCCCTCTCACTGCCCCTTCAGATCCAGGGTGGTCATGGTGCTCACTATTACCAATCCTGGGGTACTACACACCCTTTTCTTGTCTTTTCCCTACAGCCTGCTCTCCCCTTTGTAACTCATTCCTCTATCCAGGAACCCTGCCTGATTGATGGACAAAAATACAGTACAAACCCCACCCTTCACATCAAAACTAGAGATTTGGAGTGAAACATACTGAATTAGCTAGAGTCCTGGCTGGAAGCAGAAGTTTTCAGATAGGTTAAAAAAGAGATTTTTTTTTTAATGAAATGACTATTTATAAAGGTGTGGACAGGGTTAAGTGAACAAAGAAATATCAAGGCACCCAGAGACTGGAAGAGTAGGAAGCTATTACTATTCCTGAAGCTGGAAGTCAAGAGAGGCCCCTGACTACTCTCTCTTCCTGCCCTTGGAAGTCTTGCCTGTAGCAGACTCTCATGGGTGACACCCAACCAGAAACCTGACTGCAGGGGAATGTGGATGGTACCGGGTTCAGGATCACCCTCTCAGGGTACAAAATAGGACAGATAAGGTAGAAAGTGGAACACGGTAGAAAAAGAGGGAATAGCCTATATGTTTATCTTGTATCTTTGCAGAGGCTATAGGTTAGGAAACATTAATACTTAAGAGTGTCTTAGTTTTACAGGAGAATTTCTTAAGTATTTCATTTCCAACAAAACAATGGATTCAAGCAAGGATCATCAATAGATGCTATGATTGAGTAAAAAGTTGGTCGGATAAAGGATATTTACATGACCTCAAAGTATCCTCCCAAAGATTACTTGTTAATTACAAACAAGTAATGAGATCTGTCAGATGCTGGCTTAACCAAGCAATCAAGCTTAGCCTCTTCAATAATGGGACAAACTGATGCTATGTGCCCCATAATGGAATGCAGTGGGAAGCAGAAACTTCACCTTTGTTGGATTCTTGCCAAATGCTTATGCTGAATCTAACCAAGAGTAATATCAGACAAATCCAGATCCCAGAGCATTCTATAAGACAACTTGCCTGGATGCTTCAAAAAAGTCAGTGCCTTGAATAGCAATAGCCACAAAGACAGAGCTAAGCAGAAAAGAGAACTGCACAGAAAAACTTGGATGAACCTGGCCAACATAATGTTGAGCAAAAGAAGCCAGACTCTAAAAAGAGCATATAAAATGTGATTTCATTTACATCAAGTTAAAAAACACACAAAACCAATTTAGTCATTAGAAGCCAGACTAATGGATATCCCTGGGAGGTGATGTCAGAAAGGGCACCCAAGAGGGAATTCCAGGGGTGCAAATGATGTTCTGCTTCTTGATCTGAGTGCTGGTTACAAGTGCATACTCAATTTGTGAAACCTCATTATAACTAATACACAGCGTGTGCATGTGTGTGTGTGTGTGTGTGTGTGTGGTGTGTCTGTGTGTTAGGGAAGGAGAGAGAGTATTAGCGTGGTAAAAGGTTAACAGTTGATGAAACTAGCTAGGTGTTGGGTATATAAGCATTCATTATCATTATATTATTCTTTTAACTCTTCCCTAGGTTTGAAATTTTCAAAAATAAAAAATATAAAAATGGTTTGAATTATTTTTGTAAGTGTTGAATTAATAGAATTGGCCAGCACACTATGTACTAGCAGTGGCCTCTCCAGCGATTTTCCCTCATTTGTACACTTATTTAAATATATGCAAACTATTCACACTTAACCAACATAAAACAAACAACTCAAAATCATTTTGCATTCAGCATAATCCCTAAACACAAGCCAAATACCTCATCTGGTGCTCAAACACAGGCATAGCAATCTGTTCCCATGTTGAGAGAAAAGCATCTGTGTTAGACATACTAAGCTATAGCTTGGGATCCACAAAGCCGTATCTATGGGACTTTGAATTCTCAAGGGTTATTTTAATGTTAGGCAATTTTTACTATGTTCACTGTCGTTATTTATTTTTGTTTAACTTTTGTTTTAAGTTCAGGGGTGCATGTGCAGGTTTGTTATGTAGATAAACTCGTGTCACAGGGGTTTGTTGTACAGATTATTTCATCACCCAGGTATTCAGCCAAGTATCCATTAGTTATATTTCCCGATCCTCTCCCTCCTCCCACCCTCCACCCTCCAATAGGCCGCAGTGTGTGTTGTTCCCCTCTGTGTCCATGCATTCTCATCCTTTAGCTCCCACTTATAAGTGAGAACATGCAGTAATTGGTTTTCTGTTCCTGTGTTCGTTTGCTAAGAATAATAGCCTTTGGCCAGGTGCGGTGGTTCACGCCTGTAATCCCAGTACTTTGGGAGGCCAAGGCAGGCAGATCATGAGGTCAGGAGTTTGAGACCAGCCTGAACAACATGGTGAAACCCTGTCTCTACTAAAAATACAAAAATTAGCCAGGCGTGGTGGTGCGTGCCTGTAATCCCAGGTACTCAGGAGGCTGAGGCAGGAGAATTGCTTGAACCTACGAGGCAAATGTTGCAGTGAGCCAAGATCTCACCATTGCACTCCAGCCTGGGCGACAGAGCAAGACTCCATCTCAAAAATAAAATAAAATAAAATAAAATAAAGAAAGAATAATGGCCTTCGGCTCCATCCATGTTTCTGCAAAGGAAATGATCTCATTACTTTTTATGGCTTCAGGGTATTGCATGGTATATATGTACATTTTCTTTATCCAGTTAATTATTGATGGGCATTTAGGTTGATTCCATGTCTTTGCTATTGTGAATGGCGCTGCAATGAACATATGCATGCATGTGTGTTTGTAAACAGAACAATTTATATTCCTTGACTGACTTTAGAATCCAACCTGCTTAACCTGTGACACCACTGGCAATGTTGGGCAACATTGGAACCTCATTTTGCCTTCAAATCACACACGCTTGTTGGGGTAGAAGGCAGAAGAAAATTCAGCTCCCTATTTTCTGGTGTTTTCAGTTCCAGGCATGGATTTTACAAATCCCAAAAGAGGGTAATGATAACGACAAAAATAAACAAACAAACCAGGAAAGACAGAGAAGCTCTACTTGTTTTTGTCTACTCCCATTCCAAAATGGCACCCTGGCCAGGCCAGCTACAGAAAACCTGATGTAAACATCAGATGCAATGAGAAGCAGTCTTCACTCTCAAAGACCATAGCTGCAAAATTCTTATGCTTCTCCCCATCCTCACCCACCCCTTTAACTGCCAAGGATTCAGGGAGGGCACAAGCACTGTAACCTCTTGGCATCCTTGGTCTGAGAAAGATGCAGATTCTTTCCCCTAACTCTTCAACTTTTCACTGCCAACTGAACAGACACCTTTGGTTCAGCTCGCCTACCAACCATCTGTGAGCTACTCTCTAGCACAGTGCTGGAACATAGTAGATGCTTGATAAATATTTGTTGAAAGAGTGAGCTATGGAGAGAAGAGCTGTGGAAGAAGCAGAAGTGGTTTTCATGGAGCATTCTATGCAACTTAGAGGGCTTTTCCCCCCACCTATGCTGAGAACCCAGTTCTGGAATCCTCAAGGGGACCACCTCGGGATGAGTACAGTCCATGTGTGGCATGGACATTAGTATTCTTATCTTAAGTGGCTTTGCAGACAATTGACATCTGCAATGAGCCAGGGTAAGAGAAAAATACCATGGCTGTGTAGCAATTGCAGAGGACAGGCTGATTTCCAAGCTTATGTGTGATATCCCTTTGGGACTCCTTGACATGATTAACTCAGCATGTATAAGGTGCTGAGCCCTGAGGCAGCATGAGAGAGAGTTGATGAAATTTCTAGTATTATTACAATGAGTTCAATTTTGTTTTTAAAAATCTGTATTGGAAGCAAATTTTGTGCTAGATGCTATGCTAAGTAAATACATTATTTTAATTCTCACAACAACCCAATTAGATATCTCACTTTACAAATGAGGTGACTAAGGTTTGAAGAGGTAACTTGCCTTCGTGTGATGGTTAATTTTATGTGTCAATTTGACTGCTGTGCTGGGTGCCCTAATATTTGGTTAAACATTATTCTAGGTATTCTGATGAGAGGGTTTCCGGATGAGATTAACATTTGAATCAGTAGACAAAGTAGAGGAGATTGTCTTTCCCAGTGTGAATGAACCTCATCCTATCCCTTGAAGGCCTAAACAGAACAAAAAGGTGGAGTGAGAGAAAATTTGCTCTCTCTGTCTTTAAGCTGGAATATTGATTGAGCCTCTCCAGCCTCCGGACTCAGACTGTTACTATACCATCTGCTTTCCTGAGTCCCCAGTTTGGTGACTGCAGATCTCAGGATTTCTCAGCCTCTATAACCTTGTGAGCCAATTCTTTCTGAAAGATAGACAGATAATAGATAGATGATAGATGATAAATAGTTTAGATAAATAATAGATCGATGGATGGATGGATGAATGGGTGGATGTATAGATGATATATAGATAGATAAATGGATGGATGGATGGATGGTGGATGGATGGATAGATGGATAAATAGATGGATAGATAGATGGGTAGAGATATATATCCTATTTGTTCTGCTTCTCTGAGAACCTAGACTAATACACTAAACTCATGCAATTATATAATAGACAAATAGACACTACTGGCTGCTTGCCTACCAACAATTATGAGACATCGCACTCCCTGCTGCTGGTAGGACTCATCCTCCACTCTGTAGACTTAAAATGTAAAATAACTTCCCTTCCCAGCTTTCACTGCATTCAGGGCACAGATGTGCACCCCAAACCTTGCCGTGTGGATTTAAGGAGAGTTTGCTGGGGGCTATTGGGAAAGAATTTCTTTCCTAAAAAAAAAAAAAAAAATGCGGGGCGCAGTGGCTCACGCCTGTAATCCCAGCACTTTGGTAGGCCGAGATGGGTGGATCACGAGGTCAGGAGATCGAGACCCTCTTGGCCAACATGGTGAAACCCTGTCTCTACTAAAATACAAAAAATTAGCCAGGCATGGTGGCGCGTGCCTGTAATCCCAGCTACTTGGGGGGCTGAGGCAGGGGAATTGCTTGAACCCAGGAGGCGGAGGTTGCAGTGAGCTGAGATGGTGCTGCTGCACTCCAGCCTGGTGACAGAGCAAGACTCCATCTCAAAAAAAAAAAAAAAAAAAGCCACACAGGAGGAAATCCCTCCCTCTAACTTTGTGGAAGATTGTGTCTGCTTTGTGTGGGAATCAGAAACTGCAGCAACATCTTGCAACTAAGAGGGAGAGATTGCCTTCATGCTTCAGAAAGCAGTGGCAGAAAGAAAGAAAACATTTACATTCAAATAATATTATAGAGCTGCTGAATTAACCAATTCTGAAACCACTCTGCCTCCAGACTACTTACGTGAGATAACAGATAACCTTATTTTTTAGGTCCCTTCTATATAGAAATTTGTTTTCTGTGCCCAAAAGCATCCTAATTGGTCAGTTGATTTAATTTTCACTGTAAGAGCTCACATCAATGGAAGTCTATTTATCTAGTTAAAGGTATACTTATTATATAAGTTCACTTAATACTCTTTATTATTTACAAATATTCAAATGAAATGCTAAATATTTCTATTTACCTATGCCCATATCCATTCCTTCATCCTTCCATTCCTCTATCTGTCTGTCTGTCTACCTATCTATCAGTTGATCGATTGGCTGGTCGATTGTTCTGTGGTCAAAAAAGATCAGGAAGTTGCCTCCTACTAATACAATAACCCCTTCTGGAGAGCCTCTGAGAAGCTTCTACAGTAAAACAAACAAACAAAATCCAAAACAAAACATGAAAACTTGAACTCAGCATTTTCCTGATATTTTGTTTGTTTAATCCCTTTTTTGGGCACACATTTTAATGGCAACCCATTTTTGGAAATGTGCATATGACTGGGTAACTATCTCTTAAGATTCCCCTACACACATTTTAAGGGAGCAATCGTTCCCTCTGAAGGCAACACTTGTTATTCTGAAGCACTGAAGCGAAGCCGCCAGAACACAGAAGCCACTTGGATGTTGCTTAGCAGTTGTTTACAGATAGCTTGACGTTAATTTCTACACAAAAGATATATTTCTGGCCTTGCCTTATTGTTTATGATTCATGACTAAATTCTGGGAACCTCGAGTCTGGCCCATCATCCTGCCTGAGCTAACCATATTTGACACAAACAGTTTCCATTCATGGTGGCCACATGCCCTGTCTACACCATCCATGCCCCAAGAGGTAATTCGGTGTTTGTGTTTTAACATAAACTTCAAGTCACATGCATACTAACCTACTTCGTGAGCAAGAAATTACCACCTCTGGTTCATTGACATTTACTTCTGGGAACCATTTCAATCAGATTAATTCATTTATCTAAATAATCTTCCACTCACTTCACAGCATCAAAACTCACCAATACATTTTCTGTTGATGCTTCCAACTTTCCTTTTTGTACAGTGAGAAGCGAGATTAATTTTTACCTGGGGTTCACAGACTGGGCACTTATTAGAGTATGAGGGAATGCAAATAATAACAACCTCTATCCCAACAGAACTCAAGAAAAGGGAAAAAAAGTAGGGCAGATGGAGATGCAAATGTCAATCTACTACTAATAGGGCTGCTGCAGAAAGTTGCTTAGATGTGCAGCAGCATCTGTAGGCCTTGTGTTAGGCAGGAGAGGTAGCTTATGCAGCAGTAACAAACAACCCAGGAGTCTTCTTGGCTAAAAACAAAAATTTAGTTCTCTATCACATTACAGATCCACTGTGACCCAGCTGAGGATCTGTTCCATGGCACCTTAACTCGGAGTCACAGCATTTGGAACAGATTCTATCTGGAACATTTTCAATTATCATGGAGGAGAGGGAAACATAAGTATGGTGAGCCCCACATTGACTCTCAGAGCTTCCACTTCTGGTGGAACCTATCACTTCTGCTCAACTGTCATTGGCCACGTGTAAGCTCTCCTACCACAGGCCCCCAACATTGAACCCCAAAGCTAATCAGATGTGTTCCCCTAGAACAGGCATCACTAGAAAAGCTACAGGCTTCCTCCCGAGCATGAGGGCAAAGCCTTTACTTCCACGTTTACCCTGTAGCCAAGAGCAGAGCCAAGCACATGCCCTCTACAGACAGGCAGACCCCAAAAGGAATGGATGGAGGAACTAAATTTCCCCACTCAGGTGGGAGGGCAGAGAGTCACCAGGCAAAAGCAGTCAAGCCACAGTAAGATTTTTGCAAAATGGGTTACTCCACTTATTCATTGTCTTCTTTTTTAAATTCTCCATTTCACCATTTCACTCTTGGCGTCTTTATTCTTCAACTAGTTCTACGCCTTCATCATTTACTTCTCCATTATCCTAGCCTTCTTCATTCTCCTCCTCCAAAAAACCTGAACCCAACTCCACTGCTGGATGCCTGACCACATGTGCCAGCAGTCCCACATCTGAGCTCCAAACAGTAAATCTTTACATTTAGACCAGTCTGAGAAGGGTTCTTCTGTGATTGCCACCATAGGCTTCCGATGGGAAACACTGAGGACAGGGGTGAACAAAGAGAAAATGTGCAGCGCCCAGGATCAGCAGGTGATCGTTCAATGGGAGTTTCTCCCCATCAGCACTTTAGCTGATTCTGATCCCCTCTGATGACATGCCCTTTCCTTTTTCCCTTTCCTTATCCAAATCCCAACTATTCATCAAATGTCAAGCTCAGGTCCCACCTCCTATGGGGCACATTCACACCTCTGCAGCCTACCCACAGCCATACCCTGCCTACATCCCTGTGCTAACACTTGGAGCTCACACTGTTGTCTGACTTCATGTGATGATTTGACTCTACAAGTCACCTTGAAGGATGGGGACAATGCTTTATTTGCTTTCTGCCTCCCTGGCAGCACCCAGGCCAGCATTAGGCACAGAGCAGCCTCTTGACTGTTTCTGATGCATAGGCTGTGCCAGGTGGTTGGTGAGGTCTGCTCCCATCCCAGTGAATAGGGAAGTGACTGAGAATCCGCCTCTGTCGCGTAAACATTCAATCGTGCCGATAACTCGGGAAACTGTTTCTGTGCAGGTCCTGTATTGTGGTACTGCTGAGACCCTGAGTTCTAGAAAACATGTCACAGATGCTAAGGGGGTATTTCTCAGCTAAAATCTGCGAGAAAGTAAAGAAAACACAGTTGTATTATAATTATTGTACTACTCAGTTCTTCCAGGATTCTGGGTTTCTTGTTTATTTGCATTAGCTGCATGCCTTTAACCAGTTAAAGAGATGGATTTTTGCCCTGCTAGTAGTTGTACTCAATTCTGACTTGATGTCAATGACCTTTAGTGATATCCTGATGATAAACTATCTCTCTTGCCTAAGTTACTGGATGTGCCAATAGTAATAATAATAGTGGCTGGGCGCGGTGGCTCACGCTTGTAATCCCAGCACTTTGGGAGGCCGAGGCGGGCGGATCAGGAGGTCAGGAGATCGAGACCACGGTGAAACCCCATCTCTACTAAAAATGCAAAAAATTAGCCGGGCGCGGTGGCGGGCGCCTGTAGTCCCAGCTACTCGGAGAGGCTGAGGTAGGAGAATGGCGTGAACCCGGGAGGCGGAGCTTGCAGTGAGCCGAGATCGCACCACTGCACTCCAGCCTGGGTGACAGAGCGAGACTCCGTCTCAAAAAAAAAAAAAAAATAATAATAATAGTAATAGCTAAACTTGTAATGAGCCAGTTACTGTTCCACACACTTTGCTATGAATCTCAGTGTCCTAGAGTCACAGAGAGGTTGGGTTACTTGGCAAAGTTTACAGAGCCTGGAGGTGAATCAGAGTTTGAACCCCTGTACTCTGCCTCCTGAGGCCACACCTTAAACCTCTACCAGGGATGTACAATCTTTCGACTTCCCTGGGCCACATTGGAATAATAATTGTCTTGGGCCACACGTAAAATACACTAACACTGGTGATAGCTGATGAGCTAAAAAAAAATCACACACACAAAAATCTCATAATGTTTTAAGAAATTTTATGAATTTTTGTTGGGCCTCTTTCAAAGTTGGGCCACAGGTTGAACAAGCTTTCTCCACATTAAAGAGCAGGTGAAGCAAGAATGGGAGAATTCGGGTCTTCTAAAACCAATCACACGGGGCATGACTTTTGCAGCCACACAGACCTAGGTTCAGATTCTTGCTTTACTGTCTTATTTTAGACAAGTCATTTAATCTTTCTATGCCTTAGTTCTTTCATCTATAAATGGGGTTAAGGAAGATTAATACTATATAATGTGTCCTGCACATGGTAGATTCTTAATAAATGTTAAGCGTGGATTTGTTCACCTGTTCCCTGGTCTTTTAAGATCGGAATCATTAGACCATTGAAACTGCACACCATCTGCTCACTCTTTTCACTCAGTTCTGTGACTAGCAAACAGGACAAAGCAGGAAAAGTGTCAGAGAGAGGAGAGCTTTTAGGCTGGCCAAGCAGTGAAGAGACAATCAGGCACCTCTGTTCAACCTCTGCACTCATCAGACCTCGGGTCCCCCTAGGAGACACCAGATACCACTGGTTTCAGCTTGGAGAACAGGCTTATGGCTGAGAAGAAACCCAGTTTCTTGGGCATTTATTGTTGCCGTCTCCTTAACTGCCTTCCTTCCCTTTCCCCTCTCTAGCCCTTAAGCAGATATTTCAAATTTATTAATAGGTCTCAAGTCCAATGATTGAGCTACAAACAGCAGAACAAACCTGTGTTTCTTCACAAGTCCATTAAAAAAAATGACAGAGACCTGGCCTAGCTGCACAGAGGGGTGAGCTGGTTAATTTAGCTTTCACTTCTAAAAATATTCAAGGCAATTTAATAACTTCATGCAAACAGCCGTGTCTGGATGTCAAATCATCCCTTCCTTGATATGAATCATGGTTTGGTCTGTTATCCCTTTAGCAGGACAGCTGGGTGATTAAATGTGGACTGGAGGGAGTCTGCCTGGGTTTGAACCCCACACTTGCTGCGTGACCTTGGGCAGGTCACTTACCCTCTGTAGTAGGCTAAATAATGGCCAAAGGTATCAGGTCCTAATCCCTGGAAGTGGTAAATGTTACTTTACACAGTTAGGTTTTTGCAGACATTGTTAAATTAAGGATTTTAGACAAAGGGTTTATCCTGACTTATCTGGATGGGCCCGAACGCCATCATATGTCCCTGAGAGGCAGGGTATCGGGCTCACTGCATCAGAAGGTGCAGTGATGACAGAAGCAGAGAGAGAGATCTGAGGATGCCACACTGTTAGCTTTGGAGATGGAGGAAGGGGCCACAGGCCAAAGAATGTAGCTCCAGAAGCTGGAAGAAGCACAGATTTCCCCCTAAACACTGGAGGGTACAGCTGCGCCGACACCTCGATTTCAGTCCAGTGAAGCTCATTTTTGGACTTCTGGCATCCAGAGCTGTGAGAGAACAAATTTGAATCGTTTTAAGCTACGAAGTGCATGGGAATTTGTTACGGTATCCCTAAGAAACTAGTACACCCTCTCTGGGTTATGCTTTCCATGACTCCAGATCAGATGGGGGCAGGGAGCTAATGGGGTGGCCAGTGACTGAGGTGGTGAAAAGTGACATGGGGAGATACTGACCACGAACACCACAGCTGAGCAATTTCCTAGGGACACAGGGCAGACATCCACAGATGCACTCCTTGACTGCAAGAGCCTGGGGTAACACTACACAAATCCCAGCCATATTTGTGACTTCGCAGTCAAAATCTCACTTTGCCACTGGGTGACCTGGAGCAGATTATTCAACCCCTCAAAGGATCAATTGCCTGAGCTGCTAAATGTGTTAAATAAGGTAACAGGCACATAGCAAGCACAAGGCTGGTTTCCTTATGGTCCCCTCAAGGAGCGAAGAAGCAGGAGGGGCTTCTCCTATCTTGCTCTCCACTCCCTTCCATTTGAACACTGATGAGATAAGAAAGTTACGCGAAGTTGACTCCCATAGCTTCACTGCGCACTACCACAGGGGCCCCTAATGTCAACTTGCAGACCAGGATGGGTCCTTGATGGAGTTCCCGTAGGCCATTCAACATCCATTAAGCACCTATTTATTGAGCACCTACTAAGTACGAGGCACTGGTCAAAGCACAGCCCCCGTGAAATTTTTTAAAGCGAACAATGTAGTGCAGGGCCGCTGCCAGCTCTGAAAGTGTTTTGCACAGATTAGAGAAGGTTGCCCTTTCTGGGCAAACACAGCCCTGTTGGCACACGGCTTAGCAAGCAGGGAGACCTTTTGTGTAACGAAAAGCAAACCTCTTCATCCCAGTGGACACAGCCCATGCAGGGGGCATGGCTTGGCAAGCAGAGTGAGAACTGGATTTGGGCCCTGTGTGCCCCTCATCCAGGTGTGCCAGTTGTGCGCAAGCGTCCAAACAGACAGCATCCCTGAAGGCATGCATTTTTCTTAAAGATAAATGGGTTCTGTTTAAGGGCTTCTCTTTTATTCTGTAATTTCAGACTGTGAAAGTGTCTTTTCTTTTACAAAATGAGGGTGAGAGTAGATGGTAGTTGTTTGTTTTATCTCTTTTGTTAAATGTCCTCACTTAGCAAAATAAAAAGTTGACAACTTTCTTCCAGTTCTCTAGTTTGGACATTTTACTGGTCCATAAAATTCAAAACTTGGGGAATGAATTACTGACTGATGGGAGGTATGACATGGTAAGAAGCCCTCTGTTCAAGCAAAGGAAAAGTCATCCAAACAACATAGACCTAGGCAGGTACCATCAGTGTCCCTGAGCTGCAGTGATTCACATGATGTGATCTTGCAGAACCTGCTGGGTTGCTATGGTTATCTCACCATACCCATCCATTACCTTTGTGACACATCAGGTTCATACCACATAGATATTCAGAAAGATTTTTTTATGTGTCTCAGAAATGAACATGCTAGCAATAAATATCATTGCTTGAATGCAGCTGCATACACACATGAATATATTTATGCACACAGGAGAATCATTACTTCTTGCATGCGTTGGTGATTAGATGTACTTCATCTGAAGTTCACACAGCTGTGGAATGGGCAGACCTTGGTCTCCAGAGACAAATCTAGATTTTCTCTCTTAGGCAGGATCCCCTCAGTTGCCAGAAAAAGAGAACTGAGAACTGGTCTTGGTAAAAAAAAAAAAGAAAAGAAAAGAAAAGAAAAGAAAAGAAAAGAAAAGAAAAGAAACCAAGATGGGGATGAGATGGGGGAAATGCGTTGCCTCACATAATTGAGAAATGAGGTGTTTGTTTCAGGTACAGCTTGATCCAGGGGTTCAGGGACAGACAGTATCAGGACCAGGGTTCCTCCCACCCCCATGAACTCTGCCTTCCCTTGTACTTACTGACCACAGGCTCTTCCCTGTTGAGGGCCCCACCATGTGTTCAGTTGGCTGCCAAAGTTCAAACCTTGGATGGAGAGATTAACCTTCCCAACAGCTCAAAAAGTTCTGTGCATGTGTCTCATTGGCCCGAATTAGATCATATACCCATCACGTGAGGGGGACGGTTAGTTCCTTGGAATAAAGTCATGGTGCATGGCCAGGGTCAGGGGATGCTGCCAGTCACACTGAATTTCACTTCAAAAAGGAGTGGGTCTAAGAAATTAGTCCCCAAATGGACATCTCCACGCAGCTCTGCCTCCTTTTGCATCCACCCCACCTCCTCCCTGATCTGTTCTCCACGTGCTCTGTGCTCCGAGAGGCTGACCCCTGAGGACTACAACACCAAGCCCCGTGCTGGCTGGCCCCTGACTGGGTCAGACAACGGGAGGCACCAGCAGGATATCTGAAGGAGGGAGGAGGAAGAGGTTGGGGTATTTCTTCCCTGCATCCTCTTTGTCCTAGTGCCTCCCCAGAACCCACTCCCTCTGGGTGCTGGTCACACCATGTCTGTCAGGCTTTGAGGGAGTAATAGGCTCCTTCTGCTTCTAGTCTCTAGACATCTCAGCATCCCGTGTTTGTTCCTTTGACCCCGACCAGGTATGTGTACGTTATCCCTTAAGTCTTTTAATTTAAACCATGAGTTAGAAAACTTTAGCCCACAAGCCAAATACCACCCTCCCAGTCTCCTTTTGCAAAGAAAGTTTTACTGGAACAGAGCCACGCACACTGTTTAGGTATGTCTAAACATACCTGTGACTGAAATTGTATGTGACCTGCAAAGCCAAAAATATTTACTATCTGGCCCTTTATGGAAAAAATTTGCCAACCCCTGGGTAAACCACCTGATGGATTGGGTTTCCTGCTGGGACCCTGTCTATTACATCTCCTTATAAAATGTAAGGCGAGAACACAGCTTTTGCTGTAGGATTTGTATGTGAAGGTTGGGACGATACTAAAATGACCGGCCTAGCTATCCTGATGGCTCAAGAGAAAACCACACAGGGAAAAGACAAGTTTGTTTTTTTTTTTTTTTTTTTTTTTGAGATGGAGTCTCGCTCTGTCGCCTAGGCTGGAGTGCAGTGGCTCAATCTCGGCTCACTGCAAGCTCCGCCTCCCGGGTTCACGCCATTCTCCTGCCTCAGCCTCTCCGAGTAGCTGGGACTACAGGCGCCCGCCACCACGCCCGGCTAATTTTTTGTATTTTTAGTAGAGACGGGGTTTCACCGTGGTCTCGATCTCCTGACCTCGTGATCCACCCACCTCGGCCTCCCAAAGTGCTGTGATTACAGGCGTGAGCCACTGCGCCCGGCCAAGTTTTTCTTTTTAAAAACTACAGTGAGCACTGCTCTCTCCTATCCTTGGAGTTAACGGGTCTCAGGGCAGAGAACGCACCCCACTGCCCCTGTTCCTGTCCCATGCTCATATAGACAGCACACCTGAGTGTTCCGACTTCATCAGGGCATGCCGGTGAACAGGAAAATCAATATGTAAAGAAACAAACCAAAATGCTGGATGAAAAAGATGAACATTGCTAGGCTTAGGAAATAAAAATGTTCTAAACAGATAAACAGTAAGCAAAGTGCTTTGATTTGTACTGTTTTCCAGTCCATAAAACCCTAATATCTGCCGACGTTTCATTAAAAGCTTCCATGCCACTCGGCATGCCTGCTGTGCCTTGAATAGATGGCTGCAAAAATGTTATCCGAGCTGCAGACCCAATCTTTTGCAATGTTTTACATGGGTGCTAAATGGGGGAGAAGTCTGATCAATCACAAACAGAACGCCAGTTTAGGGGAGAAGTAAATGTTGGCGTTAAATGAACAATATCTATCATTCTGCATTGTGGTTCTTCCAGTCAATCAAAAAAAAAAAAAAAAAGATAGGCAAAGAGCATTTATTGGAGTGAAGAAAAGAAAAAGAGTAATGAACACATGCAACCAGATCCTTCGGCTTTCAGAAACAGAGAGGGCTTGTGTTTTGAATAATACATAGTGAAATAAATGTTCAAATTATGTTGGAAAATGGTTCATTTGGACTCCTAGCCCCTTCCAATCTCTAACCCGAATAATACTCCAGTTTATGAAATCCCTTCCTAATATATCAAAGGCTCTTCACCTATTGTTGCATTCATTCCCTCAGTGGCCCCTACTGGAAGCTTGCTGAATGACCAGCCAGACCGGAATGTACTGTGCGGGACTCTTTTCTTTAATGACCTCCATTCCTGTGGCTGCAAAGAGGAGGAAAAAGCCCTGGTCGGGAGATCAGCATCCTGAATTGGATTATGAGCTTTGAAGCTGAGAGGCCTTGAACAAATGATTAAATCACTCTCTGAATCTCAGTTTCTTTATCTGTAAATTGGGACCAACACCTCTCGCCTGCCCCCACCCCAGATTCTGGTAAAGTCATTCATTCACATTTGATGAATATTTACTAAGCACATTTTATGTGTTAGGAGGGTGCTGGGTGAGGAGGAAGAGGCACTCCCTGCCTTCTGGAAGCTCACATGTAGAGGAGAATGATCAGCGACAATATGATGTCTTAAGCCCCAGGAGAGCGTCAGAGACAGTTCCTGAAGGCACTGGGAGGGACCTGTGGACAAGGAAGAATTGTGGGAGGAAGGGGTCTCTAAATGGATTCTGAAGAATAAGTCGGTGGGGAGGAGAACAAAGGAGGATATTATCACCACAGGGAAGAGGACAGAGAATGTGACCCTTCAGAGGAGGTACTGAAAGCATTTTTGCACAGCTGAGTCACAAGATTCAAGGTAGGGTGAGATTCAGGGCAAGAGCCCTGAAAACAAAGGACAGCTAAGTACCCAGATATCAAGGGCCTCCAGGTTCTATTAAAGAGTTTGGACTTCTCCCTGAGGACAGTGGGGAGCCCACTGAAGTGTTCCTGTTGGGGATGATGGCCTGCCTCCATATGTTTTAGGCCACCCCCACCAGCCCACCCCAATAACTTCCAGGTGGAGGAGTTACAGAGGGCAGACTGGAGGCTTGGGATCCAGTGAGAGATGTCAGTGGCTCGAAGGAGAGAAGAGGCAGAGGTAAGAGGTGGCATTATAGGTGGACTCCATCCATTGGGGAGAAAAGGGAGAGGAAGGCATCACCAAGGAAACTAGGTTCTGGCTTAGATGAAAGGGCAGATGCTGATTCTATTCACTGAGAGGGTGCATGCCTGAAGGTGGTGGCTGGTGCAAGGCAAGGTATACAGTAGGTGCTTAGTAAGTGTTTGCTGACTCAAAGCAGAATCTTTATTCTCCTAGCTTCATTCTCCTCCTACCCCTGTTAACATTGCACCCCCCCAACCCCGCCTCGGCTCCACCCCCACCTCATCCTGCACATCACTGCCTGGTAAATCTTCTTAAAACACCAATTTGTCTGTCAGATTTAAATGGCTCATTTAAATGGCTCAGGATTTCCCCAGACACCACTCAAAGCCCCTCTGCTCAGCACTCCCCACACCCAGCCAGCCTTGCTTCTGCTCTGCTTCAGTCGGGCCTTGGGACATCGGCCACGTGACCTGCTCCTCTCAGGGCCTCTGCTGGGGCAGTGCTCCCCTCCAGGAGCATCCGCCTTCCTTTCATTCTGCCACCGCAAATTTGAATCAGAATCACAGAGGAGACCAGGGAAAAAAGAAAAAAAAGTCAATTCCCTCTGGATTCCTGTTGCTTCTACTAATTCAAGGCAGGCTTAATTCTTTGACATCCAGGCAACTCATCGGGTCTGTGGCTGAAGAAGCTGCAAGAGAGGAGAAATAGGAGGTAAATTTTTCTAGATTAAAGATAAATTGGCAAACAAGCTATGTCTTAATATATCCTTCTAGCATATCCCAGACTCTTAGAGTCCTTTTGATTTTGAAACATGTTTTTAAAGCATGAGTGGATTATGATTGTCAGAAAAAAAGCAGTTTCTTCCAGGCCTTAAGCTATAAAAACTGCTATTCCTGTTCTCTCTGCAAATGAGCCCACTTTAGTATGCCCTGCTGGGAAATGAAGGCAATTGCTCTATTCCTGGGAATTACCAAAGATTTACTTGAAAGTGCTACCTCACACACAGTGGGTAATAAGTCTAAATGAAAAGGAAAACAATTAGCCCAAATGTGCCAACTTCAACAGTGTTGATTGGTTGGTTGATTTTGAAAGCTTAATTTTATTTCTAGAATCAAAAATTACAAAAACAAACAACAAACTACAAAACCCCCAGTGGTTAAAGTCGTTGAATGAGAAGTCGCTAGGAAGAATACAGATGGGGTTCCTTCCAGGGCCACCTACCTTTGTGCTTGAGCCCACCTAGGACCCTGGGAAAAGTGCCCATTTGGACAAATTGGGCCCCCAAATTGCAATCCATCAGGCCAAGAAAGCTACAGAGCCACCAAAAATAACAAATAGATCCATGTTCTCTTGTCTGTCCTGCATACTTCCCATTGGAAATGACAGGCCTCCAGCCCCAAGCCGGCTTCACCGTCCATCCAACCACCAGGGCAGCGTTTCTCAAGATATGGTCTAATAACCATGTGCACCTGCATTAGTATCACCTAGACTCCTTATTAAACACACAGATGCATGACACCCATTCCACACTTACCAAGTCCAAACCTCTGGAGGTAGTTTTTTTGTTTTGTTTTTTGTTGTTGTTTTGTTTTGAGATGAAGTTTCACTCTTGTTGCCCAGGCTGAAGTGCAATGGAGTGATCTTGGCTTACCACAACCTCCACCTCCCAGATTCAAGCGATTCTCCTGCCTTAGCCTCCCAAGTAGCTGGGATTATAGGCATGCACCACCACACCCAGCTAATTTTGTATTTTTAGTATACAAATTATACTAAATAATTTCTCCACGTTGGTCAGACTGGGTTTCTCCAGTTGGTCAGACTGGTCTCGAACTCCCGACCTCAGGTTATCTGCCCACCTCTGCCCCCCAAAGTCCTGGGATTACAGGTGTGAGCCAACATGCCCAGCCCAGCCGGAGGTAGTTCTGTTCTTCAACATCATCAGGGTAGCCACACTAACAACACTTCTTTTTCCTCTTAGTCCATGGGCATTTTCCTTCAATTGTTCTCAACATATCCAGCTTAAGGTCCTTGGTCCATTGTTTCAGTAACAAATCTTGCTAATATTGTAAACTTCCTTGCAATTCTACTGTGTCCCTCCAGTAAACACACTCCCTATCCCCGTCAATAACTTTGTCAAATCTCTTCAAACTACAATTTCCTAATTGCCGATCCCCCAACCTTCTTGCACTTAACTTCACTTCTAATTCTCTGAGATTTAGAGGCTACCAAATGAGATGTCTCTCCTCTTTCAGACACCAACACCTGTACCTCTGTCTCCACGGGCCCCTTCCTTCACCTTGACTCAGGATCCCACCCCAACTCCTTCTCGGAACCTTATACTATCAACATGCCTCCTGTCTTCCAGGTGTTCAGTCACCTCCTTTCAATCAATCCTTCCTCTTGGCTCTTTTTGGCTTTGTAGAGTATCATTAGTGACAATTAGTGTGAGTATTCTCTCCAGTATCCCAGGAGGAGAATCACTACATCAATGAAGACATACTATACACCTGGCTACCACAACTGAATGTTAACCTGATTGTTACCTTTAAATCCTTTTTTTTAAAAAAAAAATAATAATGTGTTTCAATATAGTTTTAAAAACTTTTTATTATAAAAAATTTTAAACTTTTTATTATAAAATTATAAAAATTTTCAAATATATTAAAAAATAGAGGAACTAGTATAATGAACTCCTACTTACCCATCAGCCAGCCTCAACAATTGTCACCATTTTATCAATGTATATATTTTATTTACTTTATTTTATTTTGGAGACAGAGTTTTGCTCTGTTGCACAGGCAGGAGTGCAGTGGCACAATCTCGGCTCACTGCAACCTCTGTCTCTCGGGCTCTAAGATTCTCCTGCCTCAGCCTCCCAAGTAGCTGGGATTACAGGCATGCACCACCATTCCCAGCTAATTTTTGTATTTTTAGTAGAGACGGGATTTCCCACATTGGCCAGGCTGGTCTTGAACTCCTGACCTCAGGTGATGCACCCACCTCCACCTCCCAAAGTGCTGGGATTACAGGCATAAGCCACTGCACCTGGCCATATTTTAAAGATATTTCCATATATTGGGCCATCACATTATGCATCTCTAATTGATAAGGGCCAATTTTATAAAACATAACCTCCAGGCTGTTATCACAGCTAAATAACTGTAATTCCTTAATATCACCTAATTCTGAGTCCATATTTTATTTTCCCAACTGTCTCCAGGATGTCTTTTTATAGTTGGGTTGTTCAAATCAAGATCCAGACAAGGTTCTCATATTGTATCTCATTGTTTTGTCTCAAGTTGTTTTTGTCCTCTAATAGTCTCCCTGCCTTTATATTTTAAAATGCCATTGATTCCTTGGGCCATTTGTTACATAGAGTGTCCCACACTCTTGACTTGGCTGATCACATCCTTAAAATGCTGATAACTTGTGTCTCTATCCCCCATATTCCCCCATATTTCTGTCTTTTTTTTTTTTTAATCAAGAGTACTTCATAGGCAGTACTTTTAAACATACTTAAATGATGGACACCGCTTTCAGAAAATCTGTCCCTCATCCTCACATCCTCTTCCAGCTACCAACTTTCCTCCTCCCCATCCATAGCTGAATGAGTCTCCAGAAAGCCACTATGCTTTCTTAATTTCTTCAGCTTTCACCCTCTCTTCAACCCAGTCAGATCTGGCTTCTGCTCCTGTCACACCCAGAAACAGTAATGACCTGCATTCCTTCAAATCAAACAGATATTTATTTGATCAATTCCCATCTTATTCCGGTTATAGAATTCAGTAGCTTAAGGCAGGAATTTATTTGTATCTCTCATAGTTCCATGGATTGACTGGAATCAGCTGAGCAGTTCTCACTTGGGGCCTCTTAAGGAGCTGGCATCATCTGAAGGCTTCACATCCTAGAAGGCTTCTTTCTTCACATGGCTGCTATCCAGGTTGGATCTCAGGAACAACTGGGGATTGGGATCTCTCCCTCTTTCTCCTTGCCCTTCCGTAGGGTACCTTCACATGGTAGTTTGGGCTTCCTCACAGCATGGGGGTTTATGGGTAAACAGACCTCTTACATGGGGGCTGGCATCGCACTGAGAAAGTATTTCAAGAGACCAAGGTCAGGAAACAACAGGTGCCGGAGAGGATGTGGAGAAATAGGAACACTTTTACACTGTTGGTGGGACTGTAAACTAGTTCAACCATTGTGGAAGTCAGTGAGAATAGAAAACCATTGACCAGCCATCCTACTGGTATATACCAAGGATAAACATCTGCTAAAAAACACATGAATGTTTATTGACTATTCACAACAAAATTGAACAACAAATGTCCCAAAGATAGGGATTAAAAAATGTGGACATATACACCATGGAATATCACCATAAAAGATGATGTCCTTTGAGGGACATGGATGAAATAAAAATCATTCAAAAAATGCAAGGACAAAAACAAAACCATGTTCACAGGAGGACACAGGAAGGGGAACATCACACTCTGGGGACTGTTGTGGGGTTGGGGGAGGGGGGAGGGACAGCATTAGGAGATATACCTAATGCTAAATGACAAGTTAATGGGTACAGGAAATCAACATGGCACATGGATACATATGTAACAAACCTGCACATTGTGCACATGTACCCTAAAACCTAAATTATAATAAAAAAATAAATAAAATTGAAAAAAAAAGAGACCAAGGTGGATGTTGCAAGGATTTCTGTGACCTTGATAGTCATGTAGTGTCCCCTCTGCTTCAGTCTAGTGATTGAACGGGCCCCACCCCCCGTCAGTGTTGGGGGCACTACACGAAGGTATGAATTTCAGGAGGCGTAGTTCCCTGGGGCCATCTTTGGAGACTATCACACTTCTCCTTTGACTTTTCAACAATTATCAGCACCTCAGCGAATTACCTGATTTTTGAAATACTCTTACCCTTGCTCCCATAACAAGCCACTTTTCTGTTCCCTTTCTACCTCTCTGACAAAACCTCTCAGTGGTCTTCGCAGGCCCCGTCTACCTCTGCCCAGTCCTCCAGGCCTGGTCCTAGGTTTCTTCTCTTCCAAGCCTCTTCTCTCCCAAAGCCCTTTCACATGGAAGTCCATGATTTCAATTAATTCCTAAAATGGGCATGACTAAAGTATTATTCACTCCAACCCAAACCTGTCCTCTGAGCATCATATCCCACCTTCTAGAAACCTCTTCTTGAATATTTCAAAGGTATATTAACATGTTCAACTAAACTCAGAATCGACCCCTGCCCCAAAGTGAGCCCCTTCCAGATTTCTTCATTTCACCTAATGGTACCCTCACTGCCTCCAGTTACACAGAAACTTGAGAGTCATCTCTCTCTCTCTCTCTCTCTCTCTGTCTCTGGTTGAGTCTATTCATTCTATCACCAAAATATTACTTCTAAAATGTTTCTGTCCACTCTTCCCCACCTCCACTGCCATCACCCTCTATCCAGGCCACCCTCTGGGGCTATCCCTAGAAGAAGATGGGACCCATAGGAACTCAAGCCAGTGCAGAGTTTATGCAAAGTACTGACCCTTAAAAGGGAGCCACTCTGTACTGGCACTGGCATCTTTTATTGGCTCCGGGAGATACTGTTAAAAACAGAAACTCAAAATTGAATTTTAATGATGGTTCATTAAAAAGATATTCATTTTGCAGCCTCTCACCTCAAGTGTGGGGCCCAAGGCAGATACTCCATATTCACTTCCTGAAGGAAAGGTATGCTAACAGGTCTCCCTTCATCCACTCTTGCCCCCTAGAACCTGCCCTCCACATGGCAGCATGAGTGAAAATGTAAATTATGTCCTCTGTTTAAAACTCTCTCATGGTTTTTCATTGGTTTTGGGATAAAAGCAAAACAACAACAACAACAAAAAACAAAAAAAAAGACCAAAAAAAAACCCTTAGCATAGCTTACAACATAAATAGGAAACTGTATTAGTCTGTTTTCACACTGCTGATAAAGACATACCCAAGACTGGGTAACTTATAAGGAAAAAGAGGTTTAATGGACTTATAGTTCCACATGGCTGGGGAGGCCTCACAATCATGGTGGAAGGTGAAAGGCACATCTCACATGGCAGCAGGCAAGAGACAGAATGAGAGCCAAGCAAAAGGGTTTTCCCCTTATAAAACTATCAGATCTCGTGAGACTTACTCACTACCACAAGAACAGTATGGGAGAAACGGCTCCCGTGATTCAATTATCTCCCACCGGGTCCCTCCCACAGCATGTGGGAATTATGCGAGCTACAATTCAAGATGAGATTTGGGTGAGGACACAGCCAAACCGTATCAGGAACACAGTCTATCCTCTTACAGCATTTTGACACAAGTAACAGAAACTCAAACTCAATCTTGCTTGAACAATAAGGAATTCTAATATCTCATAGAACAGAAGTCCTGAGGTAG
Organism: Hylobates moloch; assembly: GCF_009828535.3. Taxonomy (NCBI): domain Eukaryota; kingdom Metazoa; phylum Chordata; class Mammalia; order Primates; family Hylobatidae; genus Hylobates; species Hylobates moloch. The sequence goes on along the minus strand of NW_026652286.1, from coordinate 15,635,724 downwards.
GGTGGCCTTTAGGAAAGATTGACTCAGCAACCCAAACTTTATCAAGGAGAAAGATTCTTTCCATATCGCTATTCTGCCATCCGCGGTGCTGGCTTCTTCCTGAGAGGGGAAGATAGCTGCAGCAGGCCCAGGCTTCACATCCAGATTTCACAACACTCAGGGGAACACATGGGGCCATCTTTTCTTGTGGCTTGTTCTTGAGAGTGAGGAAACTGTTTTTGGAAGTCCCCTGTGAAACTTTCCTTAATTTCTCTTTTGCCAGAATTGGGGCCCACCCTTATAACTAAACCAATCACTGCGTGATATGGTTTGGCTGTGTCCCCACCCAAATCTTGTCTTGAATTATAGCTCTCACGATTCCCACACGTCGTGGCGAGGATGTGGTGGGAGGTAATTGAATCATGGGGGCGGGTCTTTCTCATGCTGTTCTCATGATAGTGAATAAATCTCATGAGATCTGATGGTTTTATAAAGGTGAGCTCCCCTGCACAAGCTCTTCTCTTGCCTGCCACCATGTAAGACGTCCCTTGCTCTTCCACCATGATTGTGAGGCCTCCTCAGCCACGTGAAACTGTGAATCCATTAAACCGCTTTTTCTTTATAAATTACCCAGGCCCAGGTATGTCTTTATCAGCAGGTGAAAATGGACTAATAAACTGGAAGAAGGATTACCACCTGGAACCGAGAGTGAAGTTAGCATCCCCTGATGCAGAAAGCTGTGTTAGGGGATGTATGGATTCCTGAACAAAACAGGGATTCTGTTGAAATGAAGAAGGGTGTAGGCACTGCTAGGGAGGTATGTCCAGTGACCCCTACCTTGTACCTCTCCAGGTGATCTCACTCCTGCTTCTCTGGACTCTCTCCACTGCAGCTGCAGCAGTCTTCACATCCTTGTCTGCACCTGCTTCCTTCTATCACAGTCCTTGCACACACTCGCCCTGCCCAAGCAATGCCTTCTTCTAGAGAAATCCAATTCATCCATCTGTCTGGGAGGAAATTTAATCTCTCTTTAACCCTCATAAATTCATACTTGGGACAGACTCCTGTTAGCAACAGATTAACAAGGGAAAAACAAGCAAGTTTATTAACATGTGCAGTGCACATCACAAGGGAGAAACTTCAATAAAAGGTGTCAACCTAATGTAACCACAAGGCTCAGGATCCATTTTAAATGAATTGATTTAAGTAAAAAGTGTGAGGGTGGCCACCCCAGGACACATGGACAGCAAAGAATAGTGACCACTGTTCTCGGTGTGCGGAAAAGTGAAGACCATTTATACAGACAAAACTGGAGGCACTGAACAGAATTACGACATTTTCCATCCAAAGGCTAACACAGAGATATAAGATTGACTGGCTACTCTTAGTTAATGCTTTAAGGAGTTTGCTTAATATTCTGTTGAGAAGAGGTAACAGTCACAAGGGTCTCTGTCTCTGAAGTCATTTAGTCTAGGTTTGAATGAAGAACAGAAAATCTAGTAAAATATAACTCTCAACACAAAAGTCAGGAAGAAACAGCCATGCATCAGAGAAGAAAAACAGGCATGTTATATGACTCCTTTTCCAAGGCTTAACTTTTCCCTTTGGCATAATCAATTTTGAAGGTCCTGAAATTTTCTGTTGACAAAGGTAACTCCAAGCAGTGGCTTAGAACTCTGGCTTATACAGCATCTTCAACAAAGAACAAGAAATTTTAGAGAAGTGACAAGACAAAGTAAAGAAGTTGTAGGTTTCCAGAGGTGGGAAACTGTAGGAAGGGAAATATATGGGAGTAAAGTAATTGAGTAAGGTTTGTTTGCAGATTACTCCTGTGCCATATCTGAGTGAATCCCAGTAAAGAAGAATTTATATCCTGTCTTTAGACGAAAAAGCGGGGGAGGATTGGGCTTTCCCTCTGTTTGCTGCTTCTTAATTGCCTTTTGCGCAAAAATATTTATGTCAAAGAAGCATCTTTTGGGATGACATATTCTAGTTTCTTTCACTTCCAATCTCAGCTAAATGCCTTCCCCTGGGGAAATCCAACTCATCCTTTTGTCTGGGAGGAAAAGCTGCTAGAATAAAAGCAGACAGAAGAACATGGAAAGACTAGACTTGCTGAGTCTCCTGGCCTTCATCTTTTTCCCATGCTGGATGCTTCATGCCCTTGAACACCAAACTCCAAGTTCTGCAGCATTTGGACTCTTGGACCTACACCAGTGGTTTGCCAGGGGCTCTCGGGCCTTCAGCCACTGACTGAAGGCTACACTGTCAGCTTCCCTACTTTTGAGGTTTGAGGACTCAGACTGGTTTCCTTGCTCCTCAGCTTGAAGATGGCCTATCGTGGGACCTCACCTTGTGATCGCGTGAGTCAATACTCCTTAATAAACTCTCTTTCATGTAAACATCTTTCCTATTTGTTCTGTCCCTCCAGAGAACCCTGACTAATACATCATTCTCCACCCCTCCCTGTGTTCACATTGTTTGCCCCATAAGTCAACTCCGTCACTGGCGCATGGCTTGCTTTGGCCAACAGGATGCGAGCAAATGTGACACAGCAGATCTTTACAAAAGCGCTTGCACATTTCTGCTTAGACCTTGCTCGCTGAGTGGCCATGAGCACATGCCTGGGCTACCTCCTGGAGTATAACTCCCCTGGGACAGCCAAATTGTCCTAGTTATCCCAGCTGTGGCCATCCTAGCAGAGCCAATAGCCAACCAGTCCCAAGCTTGTAAGTGAGCAGTCAAAACGAGGAAGACTGCCCAGCCAACAGCAGCTGACTGCAGAGGCATGAGTGAGCCCAGCAGATATCAGCCAAGCTGAGCCCAGGTCAGCTAAGACCCTGCACACTTGTAAACATCACAGTTTATTCTTGCACGACAATGAAATTATTGAGGTTGCTCATTACAAAGGATTAGTATGTCAATGGAGATCTGGTAATAAATGCGGTTTAAATATCCAGTGATTGAGGAATGGTGCAATACCTTGCAGCAATTAAGAAAGCTGGTATAAAGACTATACTTTCAGGGATCATTTCTATAGTTCATTACTAAAGAAGTTTATCTGAACATGTAGAGCACATGACACCACAAGGAGGAGGCACAACATTCTCCCTTGAGCCTGAAGCTGGCTCTTGGTGTTGCATGACTACAACAGCCATTTGTCACTGATAACTGTTCTCTTCCAAGAGAATAAGAAGGAGAAGATGCAGTTTGGGTGGTTTAAAAAAAATAATTCTGATGCAGATATATATTGACTTGAAATGTTCACAATAGACTGATAAATTGTAGGAGGAATGGGAAGCAGGTTGCAAAACAATGTATGTAATATGACACCATTTTCATAAAACATGTATTTATACATTTGCATATGAATGAGTCAGGTCTGATACACAAGATGCTGAAAGTGGTTATTTCCAAATGGTAGGATTTGGGGTGATTTTCATTTGTTGTTTATCTGTGTTTTAGAGTTATTCTATAGGAACATGTGTCACTTGTACAATTTTCAAAGGGGAGAAAAAAATCTTTTCCATAGAGTACAGCATTAAAAAAATTTGAAATCCTTTAGCTTATCCATAACAACCCTGAGTGTGTTTCAAGTACTTTTTGTGGAAAAAGTCATTGTCAGCTCTTGCAGCATCCTGTGCAGAAGACTTGGTAACACTGGCTCGTCCAGGATTCACTAAGGGTTGCAGGTAGCAGAACCCGCCTGTCTGATCCCACTGGTAACCCTGAGCTCTGTGGATAGCAGTGGCTTCATCTTTCCAGCCCACACAGAGCCAGTGAAGCCTAAAAGCTCCTCCACCTCGGAGGAGGCAAGGGTTAGGGTCACTGTGGTTCCCTACTATCCTAACAGCAGAGTAGAGCCTTCCCAGTAACTTCTTGCCCACAGAGGTTAGTTATGACCCTTAGGAAAACGAAAGAGACCTTTTAAAATTTGCTACTAACAAGAAGCCAAATTTCATACATTCAGAGTAAGAAATTCAATGCCCCAGGGCAGGACAAGGGTAGCTACCACCTTAATCCTTCTAAAGAATAAAAGGACTTCCTGCCTGCCTGCATTTCCTCCTTCCTTGCTCTATTTTCTCTTTCTGTTTCTCTCTCTCTTATTCTTCCTCTTTTCTTCCTTTCTTATCCCATTTGCAGTTAGGCTTTCACCTAAAATAAATCCTGTTTAAAGCAAATAGATCCGTCCCTGCACTCTCCTTACCAGTTCTCAATTTGCAATAAATCCCAAATACTTTTTTTTTTTTTTTCTGCCATTACTGCTGCTGTTGCTAAAACCCTCCTCAGAGAGCTGGTGAAAATTACCCATCAGGCTGATGGGGTCTCATGGAATCATATAATCTGATCCCAGCTTGTCCCTAAAACACTCACTTCTTTTCATCATTCCTACTTTCTTATCCTTTTGCCGAATTCGAGTAGATCTTAATATTTTCAACACTTTTATGCCCCAGCACTGCTGCCCTACCGTCCTCATATTCTGTGGAGACATTGACTCAGAACACGCCCAACAACTGCCCTTGCATCTGCCTCTAAATGGCTCCCTGCTGTTTGTTTCCAGTGTATCACCCTCCTCACCCCCCATCTCCCGCCAAGCTCTCGACCCCAACCCAGCTGGTTTTCCCTAGGACAGTGATTATTTCGGTTCAGATCCAGAGGATCATGAGGAGTCCATGAGGCCTTGAAGATGATCCACAAATCTTCAGAAAGCAAAGCAGAATCTTTATGTCAATTTTTTGGTGAGAGTCCCTAGCTTTCTTTTAATTTCCAAAGGGCTCTATAGATCTAGACAGTGCTTTATCAGTTACCCTCTCTTTCTTGCATTTTTAGGCTCCCTCCCTTTCAACTGGTATCCCCTCCTCCATCTACACATAACCTGGGTGTACCAGGGCCATGGACAACTATGAAATATAATTACCAGGTGTATTGGTCTGCTCTGTTTGGCATAACAAAATACCACAGGCAGTGTGGCTTAAACAGCAGGAATGTATTTTCTCACAGTTCTGGAGGCTGGAAGTTGAGATCGAGATGCCAGCATGGTTGGCTTTTAATGAGGGTTCTCTTCCTGGCTTGCAGATAGCCACGTTCTCACAATTTCCTCACATACTCTTATGACCTTTCCTTGGTGCATGCATTCAAGGGGCCTCTCTCTTCCTCTTCTAAGGACACCAGTCCTACTAGACTACAGCCCCATCTGTATCCCTTATGACTTCAATTAACTTTTTTTTTTTTTTTGAGACAGGGTCTTGCTCTGTCACTCAGGCTGCAGTGCAGTGGCATGCTCATGGCTCACTGCAGCCTCAACCTCCCAGGCTCAAGCAATCCTCCCACCTCAGCCTCGTGACTAGCTGGGACCACAGGTGTGCATCACCATGCCTGGCTAATTTTTTGTATTTTTTTTTGTGGAAACAGGGTTTCTCTATGTTGCCCAGGCTGGTCTCCAACTCCTAGGCTCAAGTGATTCTCCAGCCTCAACCTCCCAAAGTGCTGGGATTACAGGCATGAGCTGTCACGCCTGCCCATTTAACCTTAATTACTTCCTAAAGACTCTGTCTCCAAATACACTCACATAGGGCAGAGAAGAGGGAGTGTTAACACTTCAACATATGAAACTTGGGGTGACACAATTCAGTCAGTAGCACCAGAAATAAAAATAACTTGCTTTAAGATGTCAAAGTTGCTATCTTTGTTATACTGACAATAGATTCCTAACTTATCTTTTTTCTCTGGCTGCTTTTAAGATCTTCTCTTTATCACTGGTTTTAAGCAATTTGATTATGAGATGGCTTAGTGAAGTTTTCTTCATGTTTCTTGAACTTGGAGTTTATTGAGCTTCTTGGATCTGCAGATTATAATTTTCACAAAGTTTAGAGATTTTTTCACATCGTTTTTTTCAAATACGTATATTTTTTGCTTCCCATTCACAGACTTGAATTATATATATAATTCCAGGCAGCATATCCCACTTCCTGGGTTCAGTGGGATAGTCCTACCTCCCTGGAGACCCTACCAACCAACACATCTTTAGCCCCTCCCTCCCGCAGTGGGCACAGCAGCTCAAGGAAGACAGAAATTTAAGTTTGTCCCAGAGATAACTAATGCTCTTTAATTTTTAAAATTCATTCTTGTCTGAGTCTTTTACTTAGGCCAGTTTCTATTGCTATGCCTCCAAGTTCATTAATATTTTCTTCTGATTGTAAAGACTGGGGGACCTCTTTCTTAAGTGATCTTTGTCTTAAGATTTGGTGCAATATATCAGTAGACCTAACAGAATGAATATCTAACAAAAGAAAGTTGAAAACTAAATGACTGTTACCTTTCTCTTTGAAATACTGTAGGAATGAAAGTTAGATATATTTTATGACTTCCACGAGACACTGACCATTACACAGGCTGTGACTTTTATCAGTGCAAGATGCAAGGTGAGCAGGCTCACTGAGAAAACGCACACCAGGGACTTCACAGTTCCTGCTCTGCATGATGATATGGACTAGAAGGAAAAAGATGTTAGCATGAGGGATTTCTGATCAGGGTCAAGCTGTGTTCTGATCACTAATGACTTGTCAGCTCGTGGGACGGAGGAGCAATGAGTGTCTTTGGTTACAAACTGTGATCTACCTACCAATTGTGAAAACTATATTCACAGAAGTCGACAGCAGCAGTTGATGGCAAGATGGTACTCAGAAATGGCACTGACGTAATTTAGGATGTGGAATTGTAAGTGAGACAGCACACAATTAGAATAAAGAATTGGCAGAGGGGGTCGACTTGGGAAGAAAGGTGTGGATATAAACTGTTACTGAAGAAGACAAATAGATTGTTCATGACACTGAGACTTTCTACGATACTATAGCGGAAGAGATTACCACGCATGTGGCTGACCTTATTTCATTCTGAAGTGAGATAGTTTTGGATGCAGTGCTTGTTGTTGCTGAATAAGTGACCACAATGTGCATTGTGCTTTTTTCTTTGGAAATATTTGCAACTTGTCTCAATGCTCAAAAATCGATCAGAGTTACAGATTTTGATAGCAAAATGACATTAGTCATGAGCTCTTGTGAAGATAGTCATTCTTTTTTATCTTCTTTAGAGTTAGACTGAGGGGGTGGGTATAAAAGATGGGGTCTGTAACATCTTTCTTTCTTAGATATGTATTTCCTAGTCCCATGGAAATGGTTGCATTAGATGTTCTTATCATTTAATAATATACTTGTGGACTAAAAGATAAAAGTGCTATATGAAATAAGCCAATTATGTTAAACTAGCATATCTGCCTTTACTGAGTTTATCATTAGCCTGAATAGAAAGGCCTTTAAAATTAACTTTTTAGAAAGCATTTGAATGCATTCTTTGCTATTGTATTTATTCAATAAAGTATTTAATTAGTAAAAAGATATTGTCTTCTGCAATATCTAACCTTCTGCTAATCTTATATGGTGTATTTTTCATCCCAGATTTCAAAGTTTTGCTATCTAGGCTTTCAATTTGTGTCTTTTTTGTATTTTCTCTGGCTCTTCTGAACTTTTAAAACATTTAACACAATTACAATAATTGTTTTAATGTTCTTCTCTGTTAGTTCTAATATCTGTGTCAGTTCTGGGTCAATTTTTACAGACCGATTATTCTCCTCGCTGTGTTTTCCTGCCTTGCTGTGTCTTTGACTGGATAATACAAATTGTGAATTTCACCTTGTTGGGTGCTGAATTTTTTTTTTTTTTTTTATTCCTGTATGTTTTCTTGAGCTTTTCAGGTCTTGCCTTTGTGCTTTGAGAGGCACTTTCTGGAGCAGTGCTCAGTCTAGGATTAATTATTCCCCACCACTGAGGCAAGACCTTACTAAGTACCCAGTGCCCCATGAATGATGAGTTTTTCCAGTCTGACTGGTGGGAACAGGTACCATGCCTGGCACCCACTGTTCCTTCTAATCCTTTCAGATGGCTCATTTCTCAGCCTCACATGCATGCACTGTTCACCACTTTGCTGAATGGCCAAGGGGATCCTCTGTGGAGCTTTGGGATTCTCTCTCTGTGCAGCCGTCTTCTCTCCGGTACTCTCTCTTTAGAACCACAGCTGACTTGGTCTCTCTGGACACTCACTTCTGTCTTTTCAACTTCAAGAGTCTGCCAGGATCCATCTTAGTTCTCCCTCTCTGCACAGTAACATGGCAACTCTGCCAAGGTAATTCTGGGGTAATCCTAGGACTCACCTAGTTTGTTTCCAATGTCGTTCATTGCCTGGTGTCCAGTGTCTTGAAAACTGTTGTTTCATATATTTTGTTTGTTCGTTTGTTTCAAATGGGAGGATAAATCCAGTCCCTCCTTTACTCCATCTTGACAAGAAGCAGAAGTTGGTAGCTATTGTTATTTTATCATTCATTCAAGATATTTTAGGGGCACCTACTATGAGCCAGGCACTATACCAGGTTGAGTATACAGTGGTGAGCCAAAAGAATGTGGTCCTAGCCTCACAGCAAATCTGTCTTATGGCGATCAACTTCTGCCAGAAGGCAGTAAATATGCTAGGCCCTGGATTTATGAACATGGACATGAATCAGCTGTGATCATTTCTCTCAAGGAATTCAGAATTAGGAGGGAAGAAAAATTAATACAAAGCTGACTATGAAAAGTATGTGAGATACAAAGGCTCTGGGCATATTGATGAAGAAATAATTAATTCTGATTTAAGGTATAAGGGAAAACTTCATGGAGAAGGTGACATTTGAGTTGGGACATGAAAAGTTCATGTAATTTTGAATGGTGGAGAAGCAGGAGGGAGGTAGAGATGCTGAAAGTGCTTTTATACATGTGACAGACACAGCTATCTGGCTTGTTCTTCCTCGCCCACAGAACCCTAATCATGTGCTTCAGCGGATGTTGTATACAGTACTTTCCAGCCCCTACCAGTGAGTCTTGATTGGTTGAAATCAGTCATGGAATTTTTATTCCCCTTGCCTGTCACTGGATCCAGTATAGGCACATGACACAATTCTGGCCAATGAGATATGAGGGAAAGTCTGCTGGGAAAGTTTATTTTTCAAAGAAAGGGAGGGAACATTCCTTTCCCCTACTGTTTCTGAGGGAGAAACAAAAACAAAAACAAAAAAAACCTGATTCCTTGATGATGTCTTGAAACCACTGAAATTAACCAATCTGAAACCGATATAACTCATGACTTCTTGTTGCATGAGATGCTAAAGTTTTCTTCTTGTTTCAGTAACTTCTGCTTGGATTTTTGTTGTAGTTGATGGTGTTACTTTTGGCCAGATGCAGGAGACCAGCATACCCTAAGCTGATCAGTTTACCCATTTGAAACTCGCTTTTCCTTTTCACTGATTCAACCCTCTGCTAAATGTTACTTATCTTGTTCTGGTTCCTCTGCTTCATCAAGAATGGAGGTTAACCTAAGACCTAAGGCATGACAACGCACTTAGTCACTCTTCCCAAACATGCACATGTGGGGAGATGCAAAATAAGTTTGAAAATGAAAGAAAGCAATTATACAGTGCAATACCTTGACTATTCTGTCCCATCATCCTTCCTGATCCTTTGGTTGGGAGGACTTGAACTCTCATGGTAGGGTGGAGGGATGAAAATAAATATAAAGGAAAAGAGTGTAGGCAAGCCCAGGGGAAATTATGTAAATTCTTCCAGATTTACAGCAGTGCTAGAATTCTCTGGTAATTCCCACAGGAGCCAAGACTACCTCTGAAACAATCTACCTTGGAAACTACCAGTGTCTGGCAGGAAACCAAGTATAACAAGGGCAAAAGATATGCCTTTTCAGAGAGTCTGGACCAATCCCAGGGACCCAGGCCAGCCTGTGGCCAAAGTTGTGAATATGCAAAAACTGTCACCAGTCTCCACTCGCTTTCTCGTTCCCTTCCTAGTCCCCTTCTTTTTCTAGCCCCAATCTTTTTCTCCCTGTTCCTCCTCCTACTCCTCCTTCTCCTCCCTCACTCACTCAACAATTCATATCCTGCTTGCCTGATGAGCACAGAAGGTACTAAGCCGCCTACCTTAGGACACTTGCATTTCAGCAGGGAGCTCTTACACCCCCAAGGTAATGCTCCTCTATTGCTAGAAATTCAGATCTCTAGGCTGGCTGTGGGAAGCATGTCTAGTCTCAGGCACAGTACTTCTTGTCCCATGCAAAGTCAGCTGGTGGGAAGGGAGGGGGGGGATCCAAGGAAAAGAAGGGGATTAAGAAGGGAAGCGGGGATCCAAGGACTGGCTTCCCAGCTCTCACTGCCAGCCAGTGGGGTCACAAAGACATTGCCTCAAACGTGGAGCTGTCCTCTGCTAGCTCATACAGGATCTTATCCTTCTCTCATATAACTACATCCTCCCATCTAGCTTATCTTACTCACCTTCAGTCTCAATTTAAATGTATCTTCCTCCGGGAGGCCTTCCCTGATTGATTCCCATGTCTGGATCGATTCAGTACCCCCAGACCACTAAATGCCTTTCTCTGTGAGCACTTGTCATGCTGACTTGTGATCCATGGATCTCAGTTAGCCAGAATCCAGCACAGCCTGACACTTAGCAGGTGCTCAGTTTATGGAACGAACGAATGAACATCTGTTCATATACACTATAGCTCTGCAGACACCATGACTATCTTGTTCTCCATTGTACCCTCAGCACCCAGTCCAGTGCTTAGGCCGTAGTAGGAAGACAGTAATGACTTATTAATTGATTGAAAGAGGGCGTCACAAGAAAGGGACTTGCATCTATGTTGCGACGACATCTTTATTGCAAGGGCAAGAAGCACATCCCAGACCTTTTTGAAAACATCAGGGATGGAGGTGGCAGGCAAGGCAAGATGGAGGAAATTTCTAGGAGTACAGATATCTAGCTGTCATGGTGGGTTTCCCTCTTCAACTATGGTTTCAGTTTTCTAGGGATTCTTATTTTTTTTTTTTTTTAGATGGAGTTTCCTTCTTGTTTCCCAGGCTGGAGTGCAATGGCATGATCTCGGCTCACTGCAACCTTCGCCTCCCAGGTTCAAACGATTCTTCTACGCCAGCCTCCGAGTAGCTGAGATTACAGGCGCCCGCCACCTCGCCAGGCTAATTTTTGTATTTTTAGTAGAGACGGTGTTTCACCATGTTGGCCGGGCTGGTCTCGAACTCCTGACCTCAGGTGATCTACCTGGCTCCGCCTCCCAAAGTGCTGGGATTACAGGCATGAGCCACCGCGCCCGGCTTTCTAGGGATTCTTAACCTGAGGCTCATAGGTGGGGCTTCAAAAGATCCATGAATCCTCCGACTCTTTAATCAAGCACCCGTGTCAGTAGCTGTATGTGCATTTTTCTGGAACAGGAAAATGAGTTTCAATGAGTTTCAAAAGGCTGAGACTGCTCGAGACCTCACTGTCCAATATGGTAGCCATTAGTCCCGTGTGGCTCTTTAAGTTTAGATTTAAATTAAAATTTCAGTGCCTCACTTACACTAAGCTACACATCAAGTGCTCAACAGCCACTACCTACAGGCCAGAACAGATAGAGCGCATTTCCATCATTGCAGAAAGTTTGATGGGACAGATATCTGTATTGGTAGCATTACCAACTGAATACAGGTAAGATTGGATCCAAAGAGTGCTTTTGTAAAATGAGTTACCAACATTTAGAAATAGAACATAAAAATCTAAAATCCTGATTGATTTCATTTGGGAAACAGGACTATCTACCAGCGTGGGGCCTGCGTTTCCCTGGCAGCTGGAACGCACAGTACCGCTCCCTTTAGAGGGACTCTCGGTCATATAGAAGTTCCCCGCTTGACCCTCCTTGACGACTGACAGTACGACCCTCGTTTCTAGGGCACTTCGCCCGTCTTGGTTTCCTTCCAGGCTCGCGTTTGTAACCAGACTCCAAATTTTGCTAAATGGGGTTGAATTGGGTTTGAGAGCACATCTTAGAGCAGGGTCTAGGGCTGAGATTCGGGGTCTCAGTTGGAAGCTGAGGAGGGGCAGCGCCTCCTTCCTTACAGTTTTCCGGAACTGTAGGAAGTCAGAGGGAATTTTATCCTGAACATCTGTTGCTTGACAAAGAACTTCCCAGTCCTCCTCCGAGCCCTCCAGTCCCCAGCCCAGTTCGCCCGGGCCCGCCCCTAGCAACGAGATCGCGGGGAGGGGCCGAGGTGAAACACGAGTCCCGCGCCCACCACCCCGGCTGGCGACGTGGCTCCGCGGCCCTGGCCTCCCCCGGCAGCTCAGCCACCAATGGGCGAGTGAGCGGGGCCGCCCGCAGCTTCCCAGCCCGAAGCCCCGGCGCGCCCCTCTGCTCCGGCTCGGGGCGGGCACTGGCGGAGGGACTGGCGAGTCCCCTCCTCCGCGCCGGCCCCAACCCCGTCGCTGCCGCCGCGCTCCGAGCCCCCATTTCCGAGCTGCTGCTGTTGTCGCTCGCTCAGCGTCTCCCTCCCGGCCGCCCTCTCCTCGGGACGATGGCGCGCAGTGGCCGCGGTCGCCGCCTGGGGTTCGCCCTGGGGCTGCTGCTGGCGCTGGTGCTGGCGCCGCGGGTTCTGCGGGCCAAGCCCACGGTGCGCAAAGAGCGCGTGGTGCGGCCCGACTCGGAGCTGGGCGAGCGGCCCCCTGAGGACAACCAGAGCTTCCAGTACGACCACGAGGCCTTCCTGGGCAAGGAGGACTCCAAGACCTTCGACCAGCTCACCCCGGAGGAGAGCAAGGAGAGGCTGGGGTGAGGCCGCGGCCAGGGCCCCGCGGGGGGCGGCGCAGGTGTCCCGGGGCCGCCCGGGAGGGAGGCACGCGGGATACCACCGCCAAAGCGAAAGCGAAATCGCGCGCGCGGCCTCGAGGATGGTGGCCTGCCCAACTCGGCGCTGGGGCTCAGGCTAAGTTGCCGGAGGGCCCCGGGATCCCAGCTTGGAGATCGCCGCCGCCGCGCCCCGGCCGGGGTGGTTTCTCGCGGGGAGGCGAGAACGTGGCAGCTGCCGCGGGAGCCAGGACGGCGAGGGCCCGCCCCCTCCCCCGGGTTGCATCAGAAGGGAGGGGAGAGTGCACAAAAGAAGAGTTTGTCCACAGTGGCCTGTTAGTGACATGAGTTCCTCCCCACTCTCTCGCAGTTTCTCTCTGATCCCCCATTCCCGGGGAGAAGGGCTTGAGACACTCGCTAAGAAGGTTTCAGGGATGAACATAAATGGATAAAAGATGAAGGGGCAGGCGAGCGACAGGCTTGCTTCCTGGTCTCGGCCGGAGTAGACTTGCCTTTTGCCTAATCGCCCTGTAAATCTATCGTAAGGAGGCTGGGCGCGGTGACTCACGTCTGTAATCCCAGCACTTTGGGAGGCCGAGGCGGGGGGATCACCTGAGGTCAGGAGTTCGAGACCAGCCTGACCAAATGGGGAAACCCCGTCTCTAGTAAAAATACAAAAATTAGCCGGGCGTCGTGGCACACGCCTGTAATCCCAGCTACTTGGGAGGCTGAGGCAGGGGAATCGCTTGAACCCGGGAGGCAGAGGTAGCAGTGAGCCGAGATTGCGCCACTGCACTCCAGCTGGGTCTGGAGTGAGACTCCCATCTCAAAAATAATAAAAATAAAAATAAAATAAAATCTAGTGTAGGGATACAAAAATCCGGTTGAAAAGGGACACGCAGTTTCCTATTGGAAACACGAGGGAGCAGGAATGGAAACGGGTCGCCTGAAACGTTTCTTTTGGCAGCAGATGTCTGCAGAAGCACTCAGTTCTTTGGCAACTGATTTGTTTGGGGGCAAAAAGCTGGAGGGTTCTCTTGGTGCTGGAGGATTTTGACTTGGGCTGTTAAAGGCAGTTGAGTCAGGAAACAAACCCGGGAAACAAAACTTTGGCGCATTTTAGTACACCCTCCCCGGGTCCCCCTGAGGAGACACTTGGGCGTTATGCAGAGATATCTGGTGGTCCTTGCACAGAGGACCCAGCAGGCAGCCTGGTCCCAGATGGAGGCAGGACTGGGGAAGAAACCAGCAGTTCTGCCTACTGGGCACCAGGTCTCAGATCTCCCTGAACCTGATTCCTGGGGGTGGAGGATCTTCATGTTCTGCCACATGAAAGAGAACACAGCCATCCCTGTGCTCCTGGGGGCCTCCAAAGGCCAAAGTGTTTCATTGGAATATGAGGATAAATTATACCTATTGTGAAGGTGCACCATTTGCCTGCTCTGGTAAAAAGACCTTTGAACTTCAAAGTCACCTCCAAACAATTACCTTTTATCTTGCAGAGTACTTTCTCTTCTCGGTTAGGACTTAACAATGGGGGCCATTGATGAGTTCAGTCTATTGTATTGCTTCGAGGCACTTGGAGACTGATTTATCCTGGAGCCCTGAGTGGCAGCCACATTGTCACTGGAGAGGAGGCAGGGAGAGGTTTTGGGATTTGGAAAACTTTATAAGGTGTGGTCCTACAGCTTCCAGTTAATGCCTTCATCATGACAGTTCAGCCTAGTAGTGAGAACGAGTGACGGTGGAGTTGGTCTGGATCTGATCCTTGTATCAACACCTCGACTTCATTCATTTATTCATGCAACAAACATTTGAATGGCTACTGTGTACCAGGCCCCAGTTTACAAAACTGACAGGTACAAAGATGAAACCTTATGCTCTGGGCATCGAAGTGCTTGTAAGCAAATGTGGAGGAGAGAAGCATAGACAAACTAGCCATTATGCACAATTGCTGCAATGATGGCCTGTAAAACCTACCGTGAGCACATTCAGGAGAAGGAGCCGCCAGGGCTTCAGGTTAGAGAGAGGGATTGGGGCTGTCACCTGATCAGAGTTTGTAGGATGACTTAAAGGCCTTCCTGAAGAGAAAACAGCCCATTTCTAAAGGGTTTGAAGAGTGTTCTGGGGCATGAGGGGTGGTGAGTCTGCAAAGGGGCAGGGAAGGGAAGTGAGAGGTGGAAATGGAGGGGAAACCAAGGGCAGAGCAGGAAGGACTTTGGTGAGATGGACATGAGATGTTATCCTGTACGTTGTCAAAATGTCATAATCCCCAAGACTCACTGGGAAAGTCAGGCTGGCAGGAGGGCAGTACACAAAGAACATCATCGAGGCACAGACTAGACCAGTGGCAGGGAGAGGAGGTGACTGCCAAAGGGGTTTGGTCTCTCCGGATTCCAGGAGGGGATGAATCTAGACACCAGTGGGAGGTAGAACTGGCAGCTCTTGCTCTTGACTCAACGAGGGGGAGAAGAGGGAGGTAGAAATCAAGGGGACATCTGGGTCTCTGGCCTTAGCCACCAGATGGGTGATGGATGCACCATTCACTTGTAGGTTAAATCTGGGGTAGAGGCGGGGCAGGAGGTGCTGGAAATTATGGGTCCTGTTTGGGATGGTGCTGAGTGTGAGAAGCTGCCCCTCTGTCCAAAGCTTCTGTTTCAGTGGTCCCCTCCAAGATTGGGCTGAGGAGGAATGAGTGTGGCTGGATCTAGGCAACTTTGTCACAATCACCTGCCAGCCCTGAAATGTGACAGCTCTAAGGCCCCTAAAGACACCTGGACCAGAGATTGCCAAGTGGGAACCCGCAGGCTGAATGCATTCACAAATATGCCACACAGTGTAAATTACTCGCTCACATTTAAAGTTTGAATGATTTCACATACAGACCCCCATATCTGGCTTCTCTTGACACCTTTATTCCCATGTGTCAGTCATCGTCTGCAGCAGAGTCGGCCAGCCCTGTTTGGCGGCTAGCAGGGTACCTCTAAGTGGCCATAGGTCCCATCAAGAGGTTTTGCTCATTCTGTTACCTGTTGGTGTTGAGAACAAATGATGATGGAGTTGGTCTGGGTTAACTTCATTCATTTATTCATGCAATAAACATTTGAATGGCTACTGCGTAGCAGCTACCATCAGCCACTGATCTAGATTATTGTCTTTAGTGAGGAAAAGCATGCATTCTCTCCTTTATTCCTCACAACATTCCTTGTGAAGTAGGTGTTCAGTTTACAGATGGGGAAACTCAGAGAGTCAAGACACTTGCCCAAGATCACGCAGATAATGGGGACCAGAGGCAGGACGGGGATCCAGGTGTTCTGATGAAAGTGCTGGGCTTCATCTCCATCCTAGCTGCCTTTCCCGGGATCTCACTTGAGATTGTTAAAGAGAAGGTTAAGATCTTATTTATTCTTACAACAAATATTTATTGAGTCTCTCATATGTGTCAGGCTGAGCTATGTCCTAGATGTTTATTTGGCATAGATTAGATGCTGTCCTTTCCACAAAAGAGGATTGTAGAGTCTGATGTCGTTACCCTGAGATTATGTTTCCCAGTTGGCATTGGGTAACCCATTGGCATGTCTCCACTCTGTCCCCAGGATTGGAGCAGTGCTTGGCACATAACTGGGCTCAACACTGCACAATGTTAAAAGAATTCTGCTGTGTCTAGCTATGATTTCCTGGGGGAAGAAGCCTGAAGACACTTGAAGTTTCGTGTTTTAGTCTTTTTTTTTTTTTTTTTTTTTTTTTTTAAAGACAGGGTCTCGATTTGTTGCCAGGCTCGTTTACAGTGGTGCAGCCATAGCTCACACTACAGCCTTAACCTCCTGGGCTCAGGCAATCCTCCCACCTCAGCCTCCTGAGTAGCTGGAGCTGCAGGCATGCATCACCATTACTGGCTAATTTTTTTATTTTGAGGTGGAGTCTTGCCCTGTTGCCCAGGCTGGAGTGCGGTGGCGTGATCTCGGCTCGCTGCAAGCTCCGCCTCCCAGGTTCACGCCATTCTCCTGCCTCAGCCTCCCAAGTAGCTGGGACTACAGGTGCCCGCCACCATGCCCAGCTAATTTTTTGTATTTTTAGTAGAGACAGGGTTTCACCGTGTTAGCCAGGATGGTCTCAATCTCCTGACCTCGTGATCCACCTGCCTCGGCCTCCCAAAGTTCTGGGACTACAGGCATGAGCCACCATGCCTGGCCATTCTGGCTAATTTTTAAATTTTTTGTGGAGTCAGGATCTTACTATGTTGCCCAGGCTGCTCTCAAACTCTTTGCCTCCTACCTCAGTCCTCCCACCTCAGCCTCCTGAAGTACTGGGATCACAGATCCGGCCTGTCTTTTAGGATTGAGACCTGTTAAACTTGCAAATGAAGGGGTACTTTCAAGCTGTTGGTGATGTTTACACCTTCCTGAGAAAGAGGAGCTTGGGTTCTTGGGTTCAGGTAGGAGGTGGAGACTTTGATTATTCACTCTTCCCCTTCTCATTTACACCCTCCCCCACCTAAAGAAAAGTTATAGGAGATTTTCTCTATCAAACTATGAAACTACTGATGAATTTGTTTCCCATTTTTTATTAATCAAAGATTAATTGCCACTCAGAATGTCTGTTGACAAGAAAGTTTTACCACTGAAGCTGATAGAATTCCAGCCCAAAACAAAGAAATCTAGAGTTAGCCTGTATGACCTCCTCCCAGGTAAATGGACTACGAGGGTGAAACTTTTTTAAACACTGGGAATAGCTTGGGGGTGTTTTTGAAGTTCCCTACCGGGATGCTGTCCTGGTTTGGGACCATCTGATCTAGAGATGACAAAAGTGAGTTCCCAGCCTGAAGTTTGCTCTGGGCTAGCGTTTAGGGTACCTCAGTGGAGTTCAGTGGGAAGTTTCTGAAACCTAGGCCAGCTGTGGAGCTGGTATAGGAGTCTTTACCCTAAGAGCAAAGGGTTTAAGGTTCCTAGAGCGGATCAGCTGGTCAAGTTTTGTGAATAGATTCCATGATGTCAAGGCTCCTTCAGCCCTGACATTTGTGCTGTGTCCACCATCTGGTGTCTTCCTGCTTTACGTTTCAAGTCTTTGTATCCATGGTGGTGGGATTTAAAAAAAAACTCACCTATCTTTTGATTCACATACGATTTTCCACTTTTTGCACTGGACCTAAGCCAGAAGACATGAGTTCTCACCCCAGTTTTACCAAATACTGGCTGTGTAATCTTAGAAGTTATTCCATTTCTCTGGGCCTCAGTTTCCATTACTCCAAAATGAGGGTGCTGGACTACAGCAGGGAAGATTAATAGGTTTCATCTTACAGATCAGCTCTGATCCATTGGTAATGGCCATCACCAGAGCACAGTGCTGAGAATTCTGAGAGCACCTCTAGATTTATCAGGACAGAGGGGCATGATCCATTAGCAGCGTCTGCCATCAGCACTGCATGGGGGAAAGCACATCAACCTTGGAAGGATAAACTGGAAGATTCCTTCCAGCCTCCTTGGATCATTGATTCTGTTGTAGTTGTATGTGCACTTTAGATTGTGCAGGTGTTTGATCTTTTGCTGGACCAGCATCACACAAGCCTTGATAATATAATAGCCTTGTGCATGTGTGTGGGTTTCTTTTTTTTTTTTGGTACTGCAGGAAGATTGTTGATCGAATCGACAATGATGGGGATGGCTTTGTCACTACTGAGGAGCTGAAAACCTGGATCAAACGGGTGCAGAAAAGATACATCTTCGATAATGTCGCCAAAGTCTGGAAGGATTATGATAGGGACAAGGATGATAAAATTTCCTGGGAAGAATACAAACAAGCCACCTATGGTTATTACCTAGGTAAGAGGTGCTGCAGGAGCGATGACACAGCGGGGGCCCGGGTCACAAGCTTTTTGTAGACTCTCTCCTCTCTTACCATATCCACTCCCTTCAGGGAGATGTCACAGCCTCCTAAGCAGAACCTGCTTGTATAACACCCTCCTCTGCAAACTCAGAATGTACTGAGTTGTTTACACTGAGTGAAGTTATAGGTGGGAGGGAAGGGCTGTGAGGGCTAATAAAAAAAATCCCTTAGATTGAGACCCCGTCTCAACTTCATCTCAGATGCACACACGGAGAAGAAAGCAGAAGGGAAGTGTGTCTGTGGTACATTTTCAAAATGCTGCCTAATTCTGGATAGCAAGGATTGAGTGGGCCGGAGCAGTCAGGGAAGGCTTCCTGGTGTGGGTGGTTTGGAAACTGGAGCCTTGGAGAATGGATTTATAGTTGGAGAAGATGGGTCAACTGGAGGGGCAAAGATGCAGCAATGTATGCAGTAATGGGAAGGGTTTGGATCCAAGACAAACAAGATCAGGAGAAGGAAGGAGAAGTGAGATTACAGAGGCACGGGGTGCAGACCTGCTGGGTGCATGGTGAGGATGGCAAAGAAACAGGCCCAAGGAGAACCAAAGATGCACACACGCGGCCAGAATTGGGGAGATCTTGAAAGCCAGGCATGGCATTGAGACAAGATGTTTTGGGTACCAAAGAGCCTCTGTATGTTCTAGATCTAAGAATGAGATGATGAAAGCAGAGTTCCGCAAAGAGAAGTGGGGCAGTAATACAGTCTAAAGCCTGCGCTCTTAACCACTTGCAGTAATTCCCCTAATATGCCATGAGGCCTAGATTATGGGGTGGCTTGAAGGGACTGATATTAGAGGCATTCTGACATAAAATGTTTTAAAGAACTCAGTAGGTCGGGGCCTTTTTTCCCTATGTGTACCATTTGAGCATGAAGGATGAGTGATCTGGCAGGAAACGCCTTTCTTGACCGCACAGTTTAAAAACATTTCTGCGTACGTACATCCTGCAGGAAACCCCGCAGAGTTTCATGATTCTTCAGATCATCACACCTTTAAAAAGATGCTGCCACGTGATGAGAGAAGATTCAAAGCTGCAGACCTCAGTGGTGACCTGACAGCTACTCGGGAGGAGTTCACTGCCTTTCTGCATCCTGAAGAGTTTGAACATATGAAGGAAATTGTGGTTTTGGTAAGATAAGCGAAGAGTCTGGGCTGGGAAGAGACTGGGGAGAAAACCGCCTCCAAATCTTGTCTCTTCCAAAGAGAGAACATTTTTCAGCCTGAAGGGAATTGGAGAAGGACTCTGAAGTAGAGTTTGTTGGAATACCTGTCTACCCAGAAAATTAGTCAAGTCAGCCTGGCTGCTGTAACAAATAGCCCCCAGTTGTAGCCATTTAACACTAGCAAAGCTTGTTCCAGCAAGATGGACCTCCTGGGCTGTTCTCTGAGCACAGTTGGGTACCCAGTTCTCCTCTAAGCACTCCTGCTTGTGCTCTGCCATCTTGTAGCTTCAAAGTCATCCTGGCAACACCCGGCTGGCTGACAAAGGAAAAGAGAGGGAATGAGAAGATACAGTCTTTGTTTACTCTTCTGGCCAGGGAATGACACATCCCCGTCACTTATGTTCCACTGGTCCCTCCTAGATATGAAGAGGCTGGGAAATACAGTTTAGATATGTGCCTAGAAAGAGTAAATGGGGGCCAGGCACGGTGGCTCACGTCTATAATCCCAGCACTTTGGGAGGCCGAGGCAGGTGGATCATGAGGTCAGGAGTTTGAAACCAGCCTGGCCAATATGTTGAAATGCTGTCTCTACTAAAGATACAAAAAAAATTAGCCAGGCATGGTGGCGTGTGCCTGTAATCGCAGCTACTCGGGAGGCTGAGGCAGGAGAATCGCTTGAACCCAGGAGGCGGAGGTTGCAGTGAGCTGAGATCGTGCCATTGCACTCCAACCTGGGCGACAGAGTGAGACTCCTTCTCAAAAAAAAAAAAAGAAAAAGCAAATGGCTTAAGTGAGCAACTAGCTAGTCTCTGCCCCATTTTTCAGTTTTAAGGGACTTGGAAAAAGACTCAGAAATGGAATGAATTGGATTGTTAAAAATGTATGGAAACGTAAAGTAAAAATTACGGCTGGAAGAAATGCTACCCTTAGGGGGTGGGTCTTTGGAAGGTGGGTGGGTCTTTGGAAGGTGGGTGGATCAGGCCCTAGGCTTTGAGGAATGACTATGCTTGTAAGGCCTCAGAATGTAGTTGCTTTCCATAGTGTCTTGTTGGGTCCCAAATGTCTTCATTTTCCATGACAATTAAATAAATGCCATCACCTGTTTTCCTGGGCAGATGCACCAAGCCAGTTCCAACTGTTTCAATCCTGGGAAACAGATGGCTAGAGCTTTTGTTTACACGAGCTGTGGATGGTTTTAGTTATGCAGGTGGTGGAAGGGTCCGCTCATGCTTCATCCTCCTGACTGCCGTGACTGTAAGGACTGGGCAGTGACTCCAAGAAGCATTTCTCTTTACCACTCAACATCCATGTAGTGATAGCTAATGGGGCAGAGGACAGTGCAGGTGGTGAATGATCCAGAGTAGACTACGAGCCTTTGGGAGTGGCTCTCTGCTCTCAGGTTAGCTCTTTGGTTTGACCCAGGGTGCCTCCGAGTTGCTGTGCCAATGAACAGTAAACTCATTTAATTATTGACCCAATCAAAAAAAACTAAAGAAGAGGTCAAGTATACTAAATACAGAGCACAATACATTAAAAAGTCAGTTATACTTTTATTTTTTAGTTGCCCACTGTTTCACATTTCTCTGACACCAACTCAGTAGTCATAGTCCTGTTAGCACTAGAGTCTATTCTTGTGGTCATCTAACTCAGTGGTTCTCACACTGGCTTTCTCACATGTTCCCCAGTGGGTGTTTTGGCTGGATGGTGGAGTTGGTTGGCCTGGCAGGGCCTCCCGATATCGTCAGAGCACCTCTGGGGTTACAGGTACATCTTGCTCTGAAGAAAGCGTTCTGCTCTTGAAATTGGGATGGGGGATTAGAAACAGAAACTATTGCCTGTTTTTTACAGATAAAAAACTAGTTCCCAGGGAAGTAAGGAGATGAGCCAGAAGGCACCAAGCATTCAGCCGTAAAAGCTGGACAAAGGAGGACAATAGAACTCTCAGACTTGTTAGAGCACATGGCCATCTTGCATTCTGTTTTACCCTTTGCTTCCTAGGAAACCCTGGAGGACATCGACAAGAATGGGGATGGGTTTGTGGATCAGGATGAGTATATTGGTGAGTACTGACCTAGAGTCTTGCTCAGCTGTCCCGACTGGGCCACATGCCCCCACCCACACGTCTGGCTACTTTCCCCAGGTGTCTCTTTTAGCAACAGCTGCAAGTCTGTAAGTCACTCCTGTGAACTTCCAGCCTGTTTGTCCCATCAGCCCTAGTGGTGTAGTATCAGGGAAGTATTATTAGGCCTCATTCAGTGCAGAAGAGATGAAGGCTGGCCCCACACAAGGCTGGCCAACAGTTGGCCCCATGACTCTGAGAGGTGCCCTTCGTCACACTGCCTAGTTTTACCTTTGCAAAAGGGCATTGGACATCCCATAGATTTACAGTGAAGATAGAGGAGACAGTGTCAGGGCAAAGACTCTAAAACTTGACTGGGTCGATAGGGCCTAGAAACTCTGAGTAGATGCAGCTGTGATTAACAGAACTGCTTATGTGTCTGAGCACTTTGCAGAAAGGCATTCTTCTTAGAAAGATAAATGCTTTACAGAGTGCACAATTGCCCAATAATATGCTCATTTTGTGCCCCTCGTTTCCCATCCTTTGGTTGGGAGTCCTATAGAGTCAAATTAATGTATTTGGGTCTGAACCCACCATTGCTGGTTAGAGCCCTTCCTGGTAGCCCCAAATCTCCCCCAGCCCAACCCCCGCTAGAAAGGACTAGAGCAGGCAACAAGGACAATTCCATTTGATCCTCACCACCTGCTATGGCACGTGGCTCCAGCTGCAGGGTCCCTTCTCATGGCAGCTCTTTTCCCAAGTCTCAATAAAGTAAAAGCTGGAAAATCATTTGATTTAGGTGTTGACCTATGAAAAGAGAAATGAAATATGTATAATTTTTGTACAGATTTTTAATCGAAGCCACTAATTACCTTTAAATGTAAAACCCAGAGCCCAAGTTGCTATCTGTCTCTGGTTTTGTGGTTGTATTACTTTGCCACCCCAGACACGAGAACAAGTGCCTTCAGCAATGAAGAGCAGAGTTTCCTCTAATCATTAGAAATTATGTTTGATCGTGAGCCGAACACTGTTCCTTGCGTGTCATTGGTAACAGACAAGGTAGCTCTCGCCACAGTAATTAAAGTGATCTTGGTGGCACTACCCTCATAGAATAACATATGCTGACAGCTCCCTTATCGTAGCAAGCAGTAGAGCCTTCCTCTTGCTGGGTCCACGTGCGAGGGTCACGTTCGGAGGCGCAGACCTCTTACCATGGCACTGGGGATGAAATGAGACTGACAGCAAAAACTGCATGATGAAAACAAACAGTGTAGTGCTTTTGATTGAAAGTGTGCGCTATGCCCAGCCCTCCGGAACTGTGCATTGAAATGGTGCAAAGTCAGGGGCAGAACTCTTTGAGTGGCTTTGCCTGAAAGAAGCATCCCATTCTTTACAATGAGTAGAGAGAGGGATGTGGAGGCGTTGCGCTTGAAAATGGAATACCTAGTGACTCACAGGCAGAGGAAACCCAATGTATTGACTCGTCATTTCACTTCTTGGGGAGGCTTCTCTTCAGGCGGCGCCAAGTGGAAAGTGGGTGGTGGGGGGTGTAGTAGGAAGAGCACTGGAATTAGGAGCCCTAGCTTCTCCACCGATTAGCTGTGTGACCCTGGGGTAATCATGTAATGGCTTCAAACCTCAGCTTCCTCATCTGTAAAATGGGGAAAAAAAAGTGAGCCCATTTTTACAGGATTCGATGAAGCTCGAATTAGCTAATACATATTACAGCTCTTTCTCAAAAACAATGTAGACATGTCAGTTAGGGGTCTACCTTGTAGTCAAGGGTCTTGTCTTTTTTTTTCCTTCACTTACCACCTGCTCCCTTCACCACCTGACATTTCCAAGATCTGCTTCCACGACAGAGAAACTGCCTGCAGGGTATCTCTCTTTTCCAAGAGCTACTGACACACACACAATGCAAAAACGTTTCCTTTTTCTTTTCCTTGCCATTTTGTACAATGGGGATAATGACCCATCTTGTAGAATTGTTACAAGGATGAAATATAATGACAAGTGAAAGCCCTTTGGAAATGAGATAAACAATAGTACTAACCACAGTGGCTAAGACTCTGGGTTGAAAGCAGAGTGGCCATGTTCCTGTGGAGCCTCCAGCTCATGTGAGCTGTGGGTCATTGGGTAAGACTTTACCTCATTGTTTTCATCTGTAAGATGGGAATTATAACAGCACTCACTTCGTAAGGTTGTTGTGTGAAAATCAAATGAAAACTGTGTGTAGAACACTTTATACAGTATCTGGACCATAGTGTTCAATGTTAGTCATTATTATTATTAGTTTTCGCGTATGTAGTGCCAATTTGGGTTGTAGAGGGCTTTTACATCAAAATGGCACATTTGATCCTAAAAGCCCCATGATTTATAAATTATCATCTCCATTTTACAGACAAGGAAACTTCAGGCTCAGTCGCTGAACTAAGTCAAAAGCCGGGATTTATCTTTTGGCTTCTAAACTCAGTTCTTTCTACTCCACCACATGAATAAATTATTGCATCATTATCCCCAAGAAACTGCCTACCAGCTGTTTGAGTTAGGTCTCTGGATTGGTCGTCGCCTTTCCTAAAGCTCAGGAGGTCAAGTTTTTTTTTTGGGGGGGGCGGTTTACCTTCCCACTTTCCTTTGTAACCAACAACAACCTTCCCTTCTAGCGGATATGTTTTCCCATGAGGAGAATGGCCCTGAGCCAGACTGGGTTTTATCAGAACGGGAGCAGTTTAATGAATTCCGGGATCTGAACAAGGACGGGAAGTTGGACAAAGATGAGATTCGCCACTGGATCCTCCCTCAAGATTATGATCATGCACAGGCTGAGGCCAGGCATCTGGTATATGAGTCAGACAAAAACAAGGTATTTCCCATTCTTCTGGAATCACTGATTGAAGGGAGACAGTTTACATAAGATTGGTTTTGTTTGCTTTCTCGGTGATAGCATTGACCCATATGGCCATGTCTTTATTGACTTTTCCTTCTTGTCCTACAGTGGAGACCTGTAAACTTGAGCTAATACCATGATAACCCACAGTAAAATTATTAGGCCCCAACTTTCCTGGAAAGTCAGCTATGAGCCACAGACTTACATTAAGTCACATTTCCTAAAATTGCAGAACTTTGTGGGCAGGACACGATTTAAGAAGTATACCCCGTGTTGCCCTAGGTTCAGCTTATTTATCCATTCGTTGTCACCAAATACTTATCAAGCATCTGTGAGGTGTCAGGAACAAGGAAGCCCATCCCATTAAAGCCCAGACATCCTCAGGCAAGCTCAGGTTTCTGGCTTTCATGCCTAGTACTTCGGTATCTGTTGATAAACATCCAAATAAACAAATCAATACATTTAGAAAAATGTCCTGCCTATTCCCCACTTTGCTGATTGCCCCCAAATTCTCAGGTTATGCCAACAGTCAGTTTAGGCAGTGAGGCCATAAGAGGAAAGTGGCATTCTTGAGGGCCTATTTTGGGAAGACCAACACTGCTTGTGGACACAAATGGATTCTAGCTTCTGAATTACGCAGGGACTTCCCTGACACATGGTAGCACAGTTTTTATAGCAAGAGGCTGTTCCGATTTGGCGTTTTGCAGTGCAGTCATGGTAGATGAAGGAGGTGCCCAGTAGCTTCTGGATTACTAAATATAGTATTTTAAATGTTGCACATCAGTGAAATGACATGAACATCATACTGAACTAGTACAGTTACCAGAGCTTCCGTGACAGAGCTCTTTGATCTCTTCTATAGGATGAGAAGCTAACTAAAGAGGAAATATTGGAGAACTGGAACATGTTTGTTGGAAGCCAAGCTACCAATTATGGGGAAGATCTCACAAAAAATCATGATGAGCTTTGATAGACACTCACCAGAATATGGCAGACTGTCATAGGCATTCTGTTATTGTCTTGGATTGTTGCTACAATTGTCTAATTTACAGCAGTTGTGATCCCACAAAAAGCAAGTTTATACCTCGGATTGGGGTATAAAAATTGTTTTTTGCTCAGTGTTTACTGGAAAATGGACATCACTAGTCTTTCAGTAAGATTTCCCTCAAAACACATGAAAACCTTGGTAAATTGCAGTTCTCTCTGGGGATATATTGGTACAACATGACTTAAAACTTTTTTTTTCTATTAAAACTTAAAGGGGAACAAAACTTGAAAAAGCCCTGTTCTTCAAAAGTTGAGTGGGTTGAGGGAGGCAGTAATATGAAGTGACTGCTATGTATTTTAACTACCAGATTTTTTATATTTGC
The DNA here is from genome assembly GCF_009828535.3 of Hylobates moloch. NCBI lineage: Eukaryota > Metazoa > Chordata > Mammalia > Primates > Hylobatidae > Hylobates > Hylobates moloch. The sequence goes on along the minus strand of NW_026652286.1, from coordinate 15,609,677 downwards.
CACTGTTAAATAGTTGGAAAGGGGAAATTCTGATTAAGCAAAAGTGGTATCATCCTAGGTAAGCTTATTTCAGAACAAGTCTAATATTTCAGATTCTTTTTGACTTTATACTCTGAGTTGTTACTTACTGTAAGTGGTGTATATGAAACCTCCATGCATTTTCCAGTACGGATCTGCTAATATCACAGTAAATCTATGTCTTTGTTTGTTTTTCTATTAAAAAGCAATCAAGAAAGATAATGTGAAAAAGAAAGGAATTTAGAGGTAGGGAAAAGATGAATGTCAGACATTTGAAGAACTATAGTAAAATGATAAACACTAAATATACTTGAGAAAACTTTCTTAATATGCCAATGAGGTAGGCTTGATCTTTGAAATAGTGAATAGGAATACAATGCATTTCCTCAATGATCACTGATTAGAATGAGGTGGTGGGATCCTTGGGAAGCCAAACAGAGCGAAGTTCTGGATCATGTCCCATCCAGTCCAGTGAATCCACGACCCTCAGACCTGTCCCCCGGGAACAGCTTACACCATGGAATGAGGACAAGGTGATACTCTGAGCTGAACTGGCAGGCACAACCTGTACAGATTGAAATTTCACCTTGTAAGGAGGAAGTGAATGAAATAAAGGATCCCCCTAAGGATTTTCTACTGTGTCCTGTGGTGTTTGACTTCACAGATGCTATTTGTGACATTATTATTCATATAGCATAAAACAGTGGGGTTGGATCCCATGAATAACATTATAAAGGTTCTAGGTTTTTTTTTTTCATCCTGTTACTAGAATGTTCAGAATAGACTCATATTTACTAATTTAATAAATGTATATACTTAATGCCCTTACTTTTCTAGGTTATTTTAACTATAAAATCTTCCTGAAAAAGGTTGCACCCGGAAAATCTGGACTTCTTCCCTGGGCCTATGAGGCCCTGCAGGAGGAGGCCTATGGGATCTGGCCCCTCCGAGCAGCAGCATCATCTCCTTACCGCTGTCCCTTTCACACCGCCTATATTCTGGCCCCACAGACTTTCTAGTCCTCAGACACACCGAGGTCATTCCCAGTTTGGGCCCTTTGCACTTGCTGCCCCCTCACATTCAGAATACCGATCTCTCACACCCTCAGGTAACACATGGTACTTCCTCAGGGGGGCCTTCTAGACCCCACTATTTAAAGTAATCCCAACTCGAATCTCGGTTTCACATCCCCATTTTATTTTATTCTCGGTATGCATTACTATTTATATTCATTTCCATGCCTTCTGTCCAAATTGCCATAAAGTGGGGGATTTACAGTGACAGAAACTTACACGGTTCTGGAGGCCAGGGTCTGAAGTCAAGGTGTCAGCAGGGCCGCTCTGCCTCTGAAGGCACTAGGGAAAATGCCTCCTTGCTTCTTCCAGCTTCTGGTGACTCCTTGGAGTTCCTTAGCTTGTGGCTACATCACTCCACTGCGTCATCTCTGCCTCTGTCTTCACAAGGCCTTCCTCTCCTTTCTCTGTGTCTCTTGGTGTGTCTTTTATAAGGACACTTGTTATTTGATTTAGAGCCCACTTGGATTATCTAAGATGATCTCATCTTGAGGTACTTAATTGTATCATCCCTTTTTTTTTTTTTTTTTTTTTTTTTTTTTTTTTTTTTTTTTTTTTTTTTTTTTTTTTTTGAGACGGGGTCTCGCTCTTTCGCCCAGCCCGGAGTGCAGTGGCGCAATCTCGGCTCACTGCAAGCTCCGTCTCCTGGGTTCACGCCATTCTTCTGCCTCAGCACCCACCCCCAGTAGCTGGGACTACAGGCGCCCGCCACTGCGCCCGGCTAATTTTTCGTATTTTTAGTAGAGACGGGGTTTCACCGTGTTAACCAGGATGGTCTCGATCTCCTGACCTCATGATCCACCCGCCTCGGACTCCCAAAGTGCTGGGATTACAGGCGTGAGCCACCGCACCCGACCAATATCATCCTTTTTTCCAAGTAAGATCACATTCACAGGTTCTGGGGGTTAGCAGGTGGATATATCTTTTGGTGGGGGGCCACCATTCAAGCTAACCTACTACACCACTTGACATTATATTGTTTGGACATTGCTTGTCTCTCCCAAGCTAGAATATAAACCATGAGACCAGCAGTCTCTTTTCCTGATTTATTGCTGTTTCCCGGGACCGCGAACAGTGGAGTCTAGCAGCAATAAATGCTCGGGAATTATTTGCTGAATGAATGAGAGGCTGATGGCTTTAATCAAAGGGAATATCCCTCAGGGAAAAAATTCTGTAAAAAATATTAAAATAGCTAACAATTGCTAAATGGGAATTTTGAGTGATTTGCCCAAGATTCCACGATGATTAAATGGCAAGGCAAGACATCAACTCCAGGTGTTCCTGGCTCCAAGTTCTCTTCCATGTAGCTTTTAAGTTGTGCTGCTCCAAATCTCAGAATTTCATATGTTTTCTATTTCTTTGCTCATCCACAGCATATGATTATGTGGTAAGGAAATGAGAATAACTCTGCTTTACTAGAAATAACCTGATGGCTTTTTTTTTTTTAAGCAATGAGAAGCTGGTTTTTAAAAACTGAGAAAATAATATTGTGTAACCTAATTATAGCACAACAATTTAAAAGGTGATGACATTATTTTTCACCTCCAAAAAGGAATATAGTTGATTTATTATTACATGTAGTAAGACATTAAATATATTTGGAGCATTAACTTTTTCCTTTCAAGTCAGTGCACATTGGAAGACTAACCCTGAAAGATCCTAGAGCTTCTGGGGCTGAATTTAACACTATTTAAAGAAAGAAAACCTTAGCTAGGGGACATAACTGTTAACATGGTGATTTGTAAAACCTTAGATTTCTAATAAGGTCTGACTGTTTCAAGGAAAACATATTTTGTTTCTAGGTAACATTTCAAGTCTGATTATGAACAAATGCTACAAAATTGATCTGTAATGGGAAATACTGTAATGTCACAAAGCATTATTTAATGCTTAATGTGACTGAAAGCATTAATTGCTAGGAGCCATAGTCTGTCCAAGCAAAACACGAACACACATTTTACACTCCTTGTCTCTTACTGTAGGTTTTCAAATGAATTCAAGTGTCACAAAAATGTAGTTAGAAAATCTGCCATACCTGAAGGTTTTCTTCACCTGCTTGGAATATGGTAGTTGTTCCCTTATTAGCAAATGCATGAGTCGTATCTTCTCAGAAGTCCCCAGCAAACAGTTGCTGTGTGGCTGCTTGTTAGCAGCTCAGCTAAAATGTCTCGTGGGGTGAGGTAGTGAGTGGCTGATGGGATTTTTTTTTTCCTTCTAGATTTATTTTGTCACTTTCATAATAAAATCTCAGGTTTCTCCAAGAACATGCAATTGAGATTTGGCTGTCTCTGAAGTACTGAAATGAGTTTATAGCGCTAGAACTCCCACTAAAAACGAATGAGTGCGATAACGTTCATCACTTTGGCTCACACTGAAGTATTAAGTCTGAGTACTGGCTGGAAAGCTTGTGTCATCAGTAAACTCATGAGATTTACATGAACTTGGGGCTATGTCCAAAGAAACCATCCCCATCCTCAATTCTGGTCAGTCCCAGGGTCCACGGCTGGGGACACATACCCTAGGTGTAATGCATCCTACCACCCCATGTGCTTTTAGTACCTCTATAATTTTTCTCATGTAAAATAGAAAATGGAGTCTGATTCTCCCACAGAAGTCCATCAAAGAAAATGGCTGTAAGGATTGGCTACGTTCTACCTCGAAGGTGTTTGTGTAGTGAGCACTTAAGCATTTCATTGCTCCTAGGATAAACACTAATAGCTCTGTACCAGGAACTATACCAAGCACATACATACATTTCTTTCTCATGTAACCCTCACAGCAGCCCTTGAGATTGGTATTTGTAGGAAACAGGAGAAGCCAGGTTATGTTGCAGTAACAGACAACGCTAACATCTCAGTGGTTTAAAGCAACAGAGGTATAATCTTTGCTTTTGCAAAGCCAGCTGTGGCCTGGCCAGTTGTCTTTGGTGTGGGGTCTCAGCAAGCCATCTCCACAAGCATCCATATCCACTGGAGACCCCACACAGGCAATCCAATGCTGCCACCTCAAAGTGGCACCTGTCACTCATGCTTACTGACATTGGTCAGTCAAAGCAAGTCATGTGGCCACATCTAACTTCAAGGGAGCAGGAGAGTGTGATCCTACTGCTGAAAGCACCGGTGAGCAGCATCTGTGGTTACCACAGTGGATTTCCCATCTTACAAATCAGGGAACTAGAAAGGGAAGTAATGCCCAAAGCCACCCAACTCACATATGAGATGACTGTGTAATTGATTGTCCAGACAAGGACACCTTTGCCAATGAAAGGGAGGAGTTTTAATCAATATCTCCCTGAATCCTGGACAACCTGCTCTGCCCACTTTGGGACTAGTGAAGACCCATTCCACTCCTCGTCTCACTACGTTCTTCCCCATGGGTTGAGAAGTCCACGGGCCAAAAAATTTTGCCCATTCAGAGCCAGTGCCTCCTGCTTCTAGACTATACTCCAAGTCCCCAAATGACTCCTGAGCTCTCTGCCCAAATGACCCCAAGTCTCTTCCAAAGCCTGGGTCAGCCTCTTCCCCAGGTATTTCTTCCAAAGGGCAGGCAACAGGGCAGGTAAGCCCACCTCTAGTCCCAAAGGATGGCCAACGGGCAGCTGTTGGGGAGTGGACTTGATGTAAACCTGCAGGCTGGGGTTTTTACACACACTGCTATGGTTTGAATCTATGAATCACCCAAAATTCATATGCTGAAACTTAAGACCCAAGGCAATGATATTGTAAACAAAAAAGTATGCGTCAGGTCTCAATCAATTTAGAAGTTTATTTTGCCAAGGTTAAGGACGTGCCCGGAAGGAAAAAACAAAACAAAACACAGAATCAAAGAAACAGCCTGTGGTCTGTGCCTTTCTCCAAGGATGATTTTGAGGGCTTCAATATTTAAAGGGAGAAATAGGCTGCAGGGGAAAGAGAGAGATCGGATATGGAAATCCACAGGTTGCAAGGAAAAAAGAGCAGGTAGGGGAATAGTGAATTATGTATTCGTCTCCTGCTCAGTAAATCGGTACTTTACATACAGTAAGGGGAATATAAAGTAGCTACCTGTGGAAATATTTAACCTTTATCGGTAGGTATCTGCTCAGGAGCAAAAGGAAAGGGAGCTTCTTGCATGACTCAGCTTTCAGCTTAACTTTTCCTTGTGGCAGAGTGAATTGGGATCCCAAGTAAACTTTATTTTCCTCTCACAGTATTAAGAGGTGGGGCTTTTAGGAGGTGATTAGTTCATGAGGGCAGGGCCCTAATGAATAGGATTAGTGCCTCTATAAAAGGGCTCAAGAGAACTAGCTAGGCCTCCTTTTTGCCCTTCTGCCATGTGAGGACCCAGCAACAAGGCACCATCTTGGAAGCAGAGAGCAGCCTTCACTAGATACCAAACCTACCAGGGCTCTGATCTTGTACTTTCTAGCCTACAGAGCTGTGAGAAATAAATTTCTATTCTTTATAAATGACCCCGTCTAAGGTATTTTGTTACAGCAACCAAAACAGACTAACACACACACCTACATGGAGCCCATTGGTAGGAAGAACAACAATAGAGTGACCTCCATTTTTTTTTCCCGTGATGGGGCCCACGAGTATTAGGGGATGGCCTGCCATGATGCTAGGGCAACCAGGACTGTCTTGGGTAAACAGAGACGTGGTTCCCCTTCTTAGAAATGGCAGATAATGCCAAGCGCGGTGGCTCAAGCCTGTAATCCCAGCACTTTGGGAGGCTGAGGTGGGCGGATCATGAGGTCAGGAGTTCAAGACCAGCCTGGCCAACATGGTGAAACCCCATCTTTATTAAAGATACAAAAAATTAGCCCGGCATGATGGCGCACACCTGTAATCCCAGCTACTCAGGAGGCTGAGACAGGAGAATCACCTGAACCCAGGAGGTGGAGGTTGCAGTGAGCCCAGATCACGGCACCACACTCCAGCCCAGGTGGGTGACAGTGCGAGACTCTGTCCCAAAACAAAAAAAAAAAAAAAAAGAAAGAAAGAAACGGCAGATAAAGGATACAAATACAGGTGTCTCTGTTAATCACTCCACTGTACTACCTCTGATTCAGGAGCCTCTTGGTGGAACCAACAGGGCTATCACCACAGTTTTTAAAAATGGTGGGAGAACATGGTGTCATTTGAAAATTCAGGACTACTGTGATGAGATGCAGAGTTGGTAGCATGGAAAGACGGGTCCAAAGTCCTGGTTGAATTCGAGTTCTAACTCTGCCACTCAGGAGTGCTGTGATCTCGGCAGGTTACCCTCCTCCTGAAGAGCCTGTTCTGTTTTAAAGTGGGGATCATCATCATAATACCTAGCTCCCAGAGTAGCTGTGCAAATGAGATGAGATAATGCATGTGTGAGGAGCTCGAGGACTGGGAAGTGACACACACATAAAAGGATTGCTCCCTGTTGACCCTCCTGAGCAGGTCAAGTGCCAGAGGTCAGATAATCAATGCCTGCAAACACCAGGCTGCTGTTTAATCATCTTTTCATGCTTTAGAATTATTCATGTGAAGCATTTTTAAAACCCCAAAATCAATCTATTACTAGGTTGAACTAAATGGCCTCAATGACAAAGGAATAGCACTTGGCAATTGTTTTTATTATGGCGAGGGTATTCCAAAGATATTTATAAGTGGCAGAGATTTGGAACTCAATTCCATAGCAGATGGAGAGTTTCCATACGTGCAAAAAACATTCAAGAATCCAGAAGGAAAAGGTCACTGGGGATTATGTTTTCCAAACCAGGAAACTGAGGCCCAGAGAGATTAAACCCATGGTTTTCCCTGTGGCACTGAGGTGGAGACAGACCTTGGACTAGAACCTGACTCAGCTGTCTTCTTTAAAACCTCAACTTTCTCATCTGGAAAATGGTGATAATAACACCTGCTGTATAGAACAATCATGATGATTGATTGAAGCAATGACCATAAAGCATTTTGTGTCTTCAGCATTCAGCAAATGGCAGCCATTTTTATTATGACCCCCAAGTATGGTCGTTATGTATTTCAGCATCAAAGATTTATTTTATTCATAGTTACTTCTAGACTGCAATCCATGGCATGAGTGACTGATTGAGGTTATGGATTTAACAGAAAAGTGTCAAAGGTTTATTGGTTGGTTGTTTTAAACATATAAAGAAAGCTGGCTTTACTGCACCAAAATTGACATCTTCTGTAAAAGGGAGGTCTGAACAGTACCTACCTCATAAGGGGGCTGCAAGGGCTCAGAGAGGAAAGCCCTTAGCCCCAAGCCCTGATGCAAGAAAGTACTTGATTAATGGAGCCAGATGACTCTGTTATAAAAAGTATTAATGAATTGACAGTCATTTTAAGGTCAAAAATTTATGCAAAAGAATCACAAGAAATTGTCTGGAGAATAATCTAAACTTTATTTTATGACATACACAATTCCATGTACAGTATGTGTGATTCATATGGAAGCTATCCTCATCAGCTGCAGGAGGCCCCTCTGGAATTCTTCTGGAAGGCTTGTTGGCTTGCCGTGCCTGGATTCACAAAGACTTGAACTGAAGAACCAGTGGTACAGGCCAGAGCATCAAACTGTGCCAATATGGGATGGCCAAAGAAAAAGCCATCACTGAGGTCATGGCAGCTCCTCAGTGGCCTTAGGTGGAAATAGAGCAAGGAGGTAATGCACACTGGAGTGACTCACTTTCTCCACAACAAGGCAGCCACTGGGATCTAAGGAAACCCGATAGGTGTGTGGTAGATACACCGATTGGCCACCATGAACCCCAGCATGGAGGATGACTGCAAGCTGGTTTTCAGGCCACAGTACCTAGAAGATTAAATCACAGTGCTTATTCTGGGGCACCATGATGCTGTCTCCCAGCCCAAAGGCAGCCTGTTTCAGTGGCAGAGGGCTCTAGCCTCAAAGGACCTTGGTTCAAATCCCGGCTCTGCCACTTAACCAAATTACCTTTGGCAAATTACTTAACTTCCCTGTACCTTTGTTTCTTTTTATTTTATTTATTTTTTTATTTTACAGTGCTCTGCATGTTCAGAGAAATCTCTAGTAATGAACTACAGAATGATCCCTTAAAATATAGTCTATCTCAGTCTCTACAACAATCTAACATCATAACCTACCTCATAGTCTGACTGTGAAAATTAAATGATGAACGTATACCATTTAATATATTAACAGTTCCTAGACAGGGTAAGTTCTTATTAAACATTGGCTATTATTAATACATGCAATTCCTTTTAATGGCAAAAACCGCAATGACTTTTGCACCAACCTAATACTTATGTCCATCTTGTTCTCTTGCTTCTCATGATGAAAATTCAGGTGCTTTTATGCTAAATGAGAAGGGAAACTCATTTATTAGAGATAATAAGTTATTGTGTCTCTTATTTCTGCTGCTAAATATTAATCTCAAAGAACAGGGGCTGTGTCTTGCTCACTTTTTCAGTTTGTCTAATAGGAACAAGGTGACACTTGAGATAAAATTTGGATGCTGAACAGAATCGGAAATAAAAAGTATCGAGCTGAGTTACAGCCCCCTCTCCTCTGTACCAAAGAAGCCCACAGATGATGTAAACATTTTAAACACGTTGTCTTACTGTCTTCTTCTCTTGACAAAAATTAACTTTGACTATGAGAGTTCATTGTGAAGGAAGAATTACGGGTTGTATAAAGTTTGACTACAAAGTTATTCATTGATGCATTGTTCGTGGAGGTGAAACAGAAACAAGCTACAAGTCTCCGCTCAGGGAGGGCAGCCACCAAGAGTATCATCTGGCCAGCCCCTCTCAGGGTATACCACGGTCACCCACGGTGCCATGAGATACGTCCACTGACTGACGTGGAAAGATATTCAATGGAAAAGATCAGGTTACGGAACAGCATGTTCTACCCCACATGATCTCACTCATTATACAAAAACATGTTGGGTTATGTACATGTTGCCTAGAAAAAACGTTGAAAAGCTAGGCTGCAAAATGTTTTCAGTAGTGTGGCATGAACCCAGGAGGCGGAGCTTGCAGTGAGCCGAGATTGCGCCACTGCACTCCAGCCTGGGCGACAGAGCGAGACTCCGTCTCAAGAAAAAAAAAAAAAATGTTTTCAGTAGTTATCTAGCAGTGGAATTGTGGATAATTTTTTTCTTCTTTTGCTTACTTGAATATTCCCAATTGAACATAATTTGCCTTTGAAATAAGAGAACATGTTATTTTTTCAATGGCTGAATGTAATTTTTTTTTTTTTAAAGAAGCACTAGAGGGATGAGCAGTGGGATAAACGAGGCTCCTTCCTCCTTCTGCCAAGGTCCTGTCCCCACTTCCCTGCCTTAGAAGGCTTCCTCATGAGTACTGTGAGAGCTATAACAAAATACCATAGCCCAGGGGGTGCTTATCAACAACAGAAGTTTATTTCCCGCAGTTCTGGAGACTGGGAAGGTCAAGATCAAGTCGCCAGCAGGTGGGTGTCTGGGGTGTGCCTGCCTCCTGGTTCATAGATGGCTGTCTTTTCACTGAGTGCTCACATGGCAGAAGAAGGTGAAAGAGTTTTCTGGGGTCTGTTATAAAGGTGCTATTAGGTTGGTGCATAAGTAATTGCGGTTTTTGCCATTACTTTTAATTCACATGGAAGCTGGGCTCATCAGCTCATCATACATTACTTTTAATGGCAAAGACTGCAATTACTTTTGCACTAACCTAATAATTCTACTCATAAAACTCTGTCCTCGGAACCTAATCACCTCCCAAAGGACTCACCTCTGAAGATGAGGTTTCAACTATGAATGGGGAGTGGGGACAATCATTTAGTCTAGAGCAGAGGGAAAGGGGAAAGGTGGAAAGAAAAGCCTTGCTTAATTTTCAGCATGACTCCAAGATCCAGCAAAAACCAAAATCACTTGCTTTTATTTCCCTTACCTTTCTTTTCTATTCTCTGCCACTGTTTTCCTCTTGGACAGTAAAGAAATCATGCCTCTTCCCACTACGAGAGCAATATTTCATGAGCACCCTGTTTTCTGTGTGAGCTCAATTATATTTTTAAATAATTGAATTGCATTTAAACAATGCAGTCTAGGAACACCTGGTATGTGTCAGGACAGTGCTAGGTGCTTTACATTTTATACTCAGTTTGCAAAACAACCCTGCAAAGCAGGTCTCAGTTTCTCCATTCTACAGGGAAGAAAATAAAGCAAAGAGGTGGAATAAGTTTCCCAAAGACATGCATGCAGTAACTGGTGGACTTGGACCCAAACTTTGGGCTCTCTTGATGCAAAATTCTCATTTTCTCCCCCATTCTGGATCTCTAGATGGCGAAAACAAAATCTACATTTCAGTCTAGTGGCTGAACTGCATTTTTTTAAGTGGTTCTGGGACTTTGAAACAGTGTCATCGCATTTAGGCAATATGCCCCATGTTTGGAAGTTCATGCACTGATTTGGTTGGCAGTAACAATAGGCTCATGAGTGAGAATATTCCCCCTTGATTCTTTTCTTTTAGCTTTTAATTCTTATTAAAGTTTATATATATGTGTCTACTTTTAAAAATTCAAATAGTTGTTCAAGTCTTATCACACACACACACACAAACACTTTTCTGGCTGGTTTTATGTTTGGTTATAGTCTAGGTCAGTAAGTTCTTAGAATGAGTGAATTCATTCAAAATCTCTATTGCACACCTGCTGTTAGTTAAATGCTGAGGATACATCTTTGGGCAAGGGAAAATGCCTTTCCTCAGGAGTTCTCAATAAAGGGTCTGGGTAGCATCAGCTCCCGTTTTCTCCTCTGGCAAGAAGTAGATGCTAGCTGTGTTACTTTCTGCTTGCAGAGGAAAGAAAAATCAGGCTGCCCTCTTCCACTCTTTCCTTCTTCTTTTTCTCCTCTCCTTTCCTTCCTTTCCTCCACAAACATTTATTGTGCACCTACTACATTCCAAGTATGTGGTGGGCATGGAAGAGACAGCAGTGAACAAGCTAGGTGGTAAAGGTCTCTGCCCACATGTAGCCTTCGTCTAGAGAGGAAGCAATCACTGGATGCGATTATGATGCATTGTGATGAACGCAATGCTGGGAAAAGCACAGGGATTCTGCAGGATCTAGCAGGGACCTGACTTGGTCTAGGAAATCCAGGCAGACCTTCTGAGAAGGGACAGCTAAGCTGAGACAGGACAAGCATGTAGGAGCTATCCCAGTGAACAGTAGGGGGAAGAGTCTTCCTGGAAGAGAAATGCGTGTGAGGGCCCAGAGGCCAGAGAGAGACTGTGGCACATCCCAGGGATAACATAAGTCCCAGATGGCTGGAACACACACTGCCAGGGGAGGCTGGGGAGGAGGCAGGAGCCAGGCTGGCAAGGATCTGTTAAAGAATTTGGATTTTATCCCGGGGCAATGGGAAGTCAATAAATGGGTTGTATGCGTGGGAGAGCAAGATCCAGTTTAGTAAAATGGTCTGTTTAGTAAACTAAATGATTATGTTTAGTAAAAAGATCTGTGGCTTCAAATTGAACAGTGGGTTACAATAGAAACAGCAATATCTGCAGGGAGAGCAGTGAGGCCTCCACCACAGTCCTGGCAAAGACAATGGTGGCTTGGACTAGGTGGTGACAGAGGAGATGGAAAAAAGTGGATGGATTCAGGAGAGATTTTACAGACGGTCTGGGGATACACTAGCGTGAAGGAGAGGAAGGAGCCCAGGATGACTTCCGGTATCAGGCATCTTGCTGATGATTTCATTGGTGGAGGGGAGGCTTGGGGTGAAGATGAGGAGGGAAAGTGCCAAGTTGAAGTGAACTTTTGGCTGGGCACAGTGGCTTGCACCTGTAATTCTAGCACTTTGGGCAGATGGCTTGAGCCCAGGAGTTCGAGACCAGCCTGGGCAACATGACGAGATCTGTCTCTACAAAAACAAAACAAAACAAAACAAAACAAAACAAAAAACTGGAAATTAGCTGGGTAGTCCCAGTTACTTGGGAGGCTGAGGTGGGAGGATCAATTGAGCCTGGGAGGTCAAGGAGGCAGTGAACTGTGATTGTGCCACTGCACGCCAGCCTAGGTGATACAGAGAAATCCTGTCTCAAAAAGAAAAAAATGAAGTGACATTTTGAAGAGGCTGAGCTGGGTGCCTGTGAGATTCTAAGAAGAGGTGAGCATCAGGAATAATAATGTCACTAACTCACGTTTATTTAGCCCTGTACTATATGTACTACAGGCCAGGCCTTCCTTTAAGCGCACAAACTGGATGATCTCACCAGGAGGTAATTGGATAGATGGGCATGAAGATCAGAAGAGAGGTTTGGGCTGGAGACGGGAGTTGAGAGAATGAATTAGGTCTAAACTCAGGGTCCGGACAGGCAATGTAAAGAGTTGAAGCTGGCTGGGTGTGACCCAGTTGTTGTGGTGGGCCTGTGGTGCACTGGCCAGCAAATACCAGTCTGATACCAGACAAATTCAGACTTTAAAAAATACTGGGCAGAATGAATAACACTCAGTGCGGCCTGCCTTGGTTTGCCTTGTGGGCCTCCAGTTTGTGACTTCTGAGATAGATGACCATCAAACCATGAGGGAGAGAGACACTGCCCAGGAGAGAAGATAGGAGGGATGATGAACTTGAGGCCAGAGTTTCAGCCTTCCACACAGAAAATTGGCTCTGAATATAAGTTCCCAGTGGGTTTCCTGAGATGTAACAAGTGACTTATAAAGTGTCTGATTCTGATGCTGCCTAACTGTCATAGGAAGCAAACTCCTACCTTCATGCTTTCTTATCCCTGATTTAGTGTATGCTAGAATAAGGGAATGTTAGAGGTGAAAGACAGATGCCTTGGGGATCATCTGGGACAGGGGCTTTCTACACTGACATGGATCAGAATCTCCTAGGGAAACAGGTAAACCTACAGTTCCCAGCATCATCCTCCCAGGCCTTCCGAATCAACCCACATGGAGGGGTCCAGGCATCCTTACTTTTACAAGCTTCCCAGGTCATTCTGATGTACACACCTGAGCATAAGACATTCTTGTCTAGCGCTACCCCCTCAGATAGGGAAACAGCTTAGAGAGATGAAATCAGTTGCTCACAGTCACACAGCGAGAAAGGTGCAGGATTGGGGCCCACCACATTGATTCACATCTGTAATCCCAGCACTTTGGGAGGCCGAGGTGGGAGAAGAGCTTGAGCCCAGGAGTTTGAGACTGACCTGAGCAACAGGGCGAGACCCTATCTCTACAGAAAAAATTAAAAATTAGCCTAGCATGTGCCTGTAGTCCCAGCTACTCAGGAGACTGAGGCAGGAGGATCACTTGAGCCCAGGAGTTGAAGGTTGCCGTAAGCTATGATCACCCCACTGTGCTCTAGCCAGGGTGACTGAGCAAGACTCTGTGGAAGGAAGGAAGGGAGGAAGGAAGGAAGGAAAGAAGGAAGGAAGGAAGGAAGGAAGGAAAGAAAGGAGGGAGGGAGGCAGGGAGGGAGGGAAAGAAGGGAGAGAGAAAAAGAAAGAGAAAGAGAAAGAAAAAGAGAGAAAGACAGGTGAGGTCTACACTCTGGACCTCCTGCCAGCCTCTTCAGCTGGGTTCATTAACCTCCCCACCCCCAGACTCAGCCCCAGCCCAAACTTGAGGACCAATGTGTCTCCGAGGCAACCATGGCTCAGAATCAGACCAGCAGTGCCCATGATTCCAGCCTGACTTTGTATCTAGCTCCAACAGTGGGACTTGGTCTTATCTTCTCCCCTTTCCCCAACTTCCTGCCTCCTTCCTTGCATTCATAACTAGGTCCTGCCTGGACCCCGGTGCTGAAGCCCTGCTTTGGTGCCTTCTGAAGCCCTGGGTCCCTCTGGAGCAGGAAGTGTGCACATGAGGGACCCAGTGCTCCTGGGTCTGTGTGAGGACACAGTCCTGCCTCCTCCTGAGGTTGGGAGAGAAAGTGCCTGTCAGGTTGTAGGAGGCCAGTGGGCAGATGGCACAGGTATACCTTTCAGAGGGGTGAGGCTATTTTTGTCACTCACTATAAATAGCATAGAATGGTCCATGGCTTGTGGTCAGTTACCTGGAATATCAGGGCAGGATTCTGGCAGGAAGTCCACTCCCACACTCCCCTCAAATCAGAATAAACACGGGCTTGGCAGCATGAACCTGAGAGTATAAAGAGTCCTCAAGGAGCATCGCACGGGCAGCTGAAGGGCAATTCAGGCCTCGGGACCCCACACAAAGAAGCCTCTGACTATGTGGTGGTAGCAGATTATGTGGTTACAAGGACAAATACCCACATTAAGAAATAGAGGCTGGGTGTGGTGGCTCATGCCTGTAATCCCAGTGCTTTGAGAGGCTGAGGTGGGAGGATCACTTAAGCCCAGGAGTTCAAGGCTGCAGTGAGTCATGATTGTGTCACTGCACTCAAGCCTGGATGACACAGTGAGACACTGTCTCTAAAAAAAGTTCTTTAAAGAAAAAAAATAAAAAGAAATAGAAAATACCTTAAATGGGAACATGTATAAATTTAAAAGATTAAGATGAAACTAGCACTTAAGAATGTACTCTGTGTGTCTTTATGAAAATAATTTATCTTCAGTCAAGCCTATTTTAATATTGTCATCACAGAATTATTCAGGTATATAGGGCCCAGGAAGACTAATATAAATAAATGACATATCAACGATTTCTATTACTGTCATCATGCAGTACAGAATATTGCTAAAAGCTTCAGGTCATTAGATCTGAATTTGATTCATGGACCTGCTGCTGTGTGATCTCAATAAGTCACTCAGTGTTCCATAGCCTCAGTTTTTCTCATCTTTTTTTTTTTTTTTGAGACGGAGTTTTGCTCTTTTGCCCAGGCTGTAGTAAAGTGGTGCGATCTCGGCTCACTCTAACCTCCACCCCTTGGGTTCAAGCGATTCTCCTGCTTGAGCCTCCCAAGTAGTTGGGATTACAGGTGCCCGCCACCATGCCTGGCTAATCTTTGTATTTTTAGTAGAGACGAGGTTTCGCCATGTTGGCCAGGCTGGTCTCGAACTCCTGACCTAAGGTGATCCACCTGCCTCAGCCTCCCAAAGTGCTAGGATTACAGGCTTGAGCCACCGTGCTCAGCCAGTTTTTCTTATCTTTAAAATGGCAATAATAACACAGACTTGATTGGATTTTTGTGGCAATTAAATAAGACAATGCATATTTTTTATGTCCTGGCTAATTTCTGGACTCTAAAGATTTTTGTGGTTATTGTTGTTGTTTGCTTGTTTTTCAAAATTTGCAAATGGTTTTGGTCTCTACGGGTGGAGACTTACATTTACTTTTGGGCCAGACTTTTCCCTTATTTAAGAAGACTGCTTATATCAGGACCCTGGTAAACAGCGAGGGTGTGGATAGTGGTGATTGTCAATGAAGGCCACTGTGTTATTCCTTCAGGTGGTGCCCAGTGTCACAGACATCAAAACCAGGGAGCCGGGCAAGAGGGAAAGAGCCAGAGGGATGAGGAGTGGCAACTGTTACACTTTAGAAACCTCCAGGAAAACCTGAGGGATGCTTCAAAGTGGAGAGGGGACCTGTTCAGCCACTGAGCCAGAGGAAGATTAAGCCAATGAAATTTGCATAGTAAATATTATAGAACGTAACTAATTTTTACTGCATTGTCATAACAGGAATTTACTCAAGACGTACAACAGAAGTCTTGTTTGGTCTCTTGGTGGCAATGATTCAAGCATAATCAATTTGTGGAGCTAAGATCTCCTCAACCCCTCAACAGAAACTGGTAAATCAATCTAGACTTCGACTTAAGTTTTACCACTTTAACTGATGTAGTTTGGATGTTTGTCCCCTCCAAATATCACACTGAAATGTGACCCCCAAAGTTGGAGACTGGGCTTAGTGGGAGGTGTCTGGGTCATGAGGCAGATCCCTCATGAATTTCCCACAGTAATGAGTGAGTTATCAGTCTATTAGTTCACACGAAAGCTGGTTGTTTAAAAAGACTGGCACCTCTTGCTCTCTCTTCTTGCTCCCTCTCTTGCCATGTGATGCCTGCTTCCCCTTCACCTTCCACCATGAATGAAAGTTTCCTAAGATCCTCACCAGAAGCAGATGCTGGCACCATGCTTCTTGTACAGCCTGCAAAACCATGAGCCAAATAAACCTCTTTATTTAAAAAATTACCCAGTCTCAGGTATTCCTTTAGAGCAATGCAAAATGGACTAATACATTAACATTATCCTTGGGTTTGGTGCTGGTGACACCACCATGATAAAAGGTTCTCTTCTCTTGACCCTACACTAATCAAATAGAGACAATATTGAGTACTCCATCACAAATTAAATGTGAATGTTCTGCAGGAAGTTTATATACATTTGGCTCTCCGTATCTGCCATTTCTGCATCTTCAGATTCAACCAACTTCAAATAGAAAATATCCAGGAAAAAAAAAAAAGAAGAAAATTAAAATAATAAAAATTTTTAAAAATAGTATAATTATTTATGTAGCATTTACATTATATTAGGTACGATAAGTAACCTAGGGATGATTTAAAATATACACAAGGATCTGCATAGGTTATATGCAAATACTATGGCATTTTATATCAGGCACTTGAGCGCCCTTGGATTTTGGTATCCACAGGGCATCCTGGAACCAACCCACTGCTGAAACTGAGGGACAACTGTATATGGTTGTATGAGATGCAATAATCAAAGAGCCTAACCTAGACAGAGGCAGGTGGGAGCAAAGAGCTTCTGAGAAACCGAAACCAGTGAGGCCCTGTGGCTGGACCACAGGACTGGAAGGGAGCAAGGTAGCAGATGAGGCAGGAGCAGGTGGCTGGGCCAAATCACATAGGAACTTGATTTTATCCTAAGAGAATGGGAAGCTATTCTGTTTTGGGGAGGGAGTGGCATGACCATCTTTTTATTTCAAGATTAGCACTCTAGGAAATGGATTAGTGAAGTCATATGTAGGGGCAGAGACACCAGTTAGGAGACTATTGAGATATTGAGAACTGGGCTGAGTGGCAACAGTGGAAATGAAAGTTGTAGCTTCCAGAGATATTCAGGGAAGGGCTTAAAGGACAGATACCCGGACCCTTCCTGGCTCACTGGCTTCCAGCTCTCACCAAGGTCAGTATTTGGTAGCAATGGTACCTACAGCAAAACCAGGTGCCTCCACCAACTCCTTCCAGGCTTTGAGGTTATTGATGAAACTTAGGGTTCTTCACCATAAAGAAACACCACACTCCCTAGGTAGATTTCTGCCTCAGTTACCTATTATTCTGCATGGCTATATCTGTGAACTTGTCCCATTTTCTGTTTAATTTTAGGTCTAGGTTTTTCAAGTACTTCCAAACCTAGAGGAGACGACCCCATAGATAAATAAATTTATTTGAAACATATAAACTGTTTTGCTTCCAAAAATATTAGAGGTAAGACAAAAATGGGAAGGGATGTTTTCTGACAATCTCATATTTTGAAGAACCATGACCTGGAGAATGCTGAGTTTTTCCTTTATTTAGCTTTATGTTGCTTCTTAGTATATTTGGCTTTATTTTAAAGGACAAATGCTATAGGCAATAAGAAAAATCTCTCAGAACTCAACTCTAGCAAGATGTGAGGTTGAGCAAATATCAAAATAAGCCTTTACCCCATGCTATGTTTATCTTGCCACTTGGCAATATACTAATATTAAAAATGATATTTCCAAACCAAGTTGCCTAGCTCTAAATCTAAGAAGCTAATATAACGAGCTGGCAAGAGTGCAAATTAGGAAAAAGCCTAGACCCACTTGGCTGCAGATCTCTGCTACTTCACATTTCAATGTGCATGCATTGGGCTCCCAAAGTGAGGAAAATAAAAGTAATGAAAATCACCTACTGTCAGAGAGAACAATTTCTTTGCCACAGTGTTCTCACAGGAAGTTCATTCTGGTAAATCAGTGTCAAAATGACAAGAAAATCCAACATGTCTCAAGAGGCACAATATATAACAAGCAAAAAATTCTAAATCGGTTTTCAGAAATTGAAAGTTAAAGGAGCTAATGAAAAATTCAAGACAAAAAAAATGATGGATGTGAAACAAATTCATTAAAACATTTTGAGTAAAAATAAGAAGACCGTGACATTATGCTCAATTAACAGGAAAATACAATCTTACAGGGTAAATGTGGTAGATAATGATCTGCTTTTTCAGACATCAAGAAGTGGAATCAACCATTAAAGATGGCTCTGAAAGAGAGACTAGATTAGATAAAAATTGAATCTACACACTAATGATATCACAACTGTTTTGCTTTTTGCCTTTGCTAGAGTTGCCCACTCAGCAACAGATTTCCAAGAAAGCATCTCTGAAAAATGATTACTGGATAGTTCAAGCCTCAAAATTAAGCAGGTTAGGGATACAGTAATCATTCCTGGGCACCTGTTGTGAATCAGTGAGAATAGAAGCTCAGAAGAGTGTGGTGATGCTTCCCACACCCACAGCACTCAACGAAGTCCCCAATGTCCAGCATCTTGCAATTAGTTATGGACAAGTCCAAGAGAATGTGCGCAGCAGTAATGTAAAACTCTATTTCAAATCACCAGTGTCAGAAAATACTTAAAATCCCTGGAGAACAATTTAGGATATCAAATATGCTAGAAATAAGTCTGAAGAGGCAAAATTGGAGGAGACGAGGATGGAACATGAAGAGTTTTTCTTTCTTGGAATCACCATGGTGTGATTTGAGAAGTTGAAAGAACTTGAATCTCTGCCCCAGAAAGAGGTTACTAAATAAGGCAGGTACTCCAGCTAAGAGGATCCCAACATCAGTCCAAGCATTTGGGTGGCTTTAAAGCTTGTTTATCATTTGTTTCTTCATGTTTTTTAAATAATTAACTTTTATTACACAATTAATGCATGCACACTGTAGAAAAGTAGAAAGTATAGGTAAAAAGAAGAAAATTTAAGTCACCCTTTATTCCGTAAGTCAGAAATAACCACAATTAACATTTTGGTGTACATCTTTCCAGACTTTTTTAGGACAGGAGATTTTCGTTTTGTTCTAATGAAACCGAGATCATACTGAAACTTGCTTTCTTTGATCAATTACATGTCATGAATTCATTTCCATGCCAGTAAATATATTTCTTATCATGACTGCCAAATATGCCCTTGTATGGGCAGAGCATCATTTATTTAATGAATCCAAAGGTGATTTTTTAAATGATTTTATTTTTATTTATATGTTTTTTGTTTTTTGTTGAGACAAGGTCTCACTCTGTCACCCAGGCTGGAACGCAGTGGTGCAATCATGTCTCACTGAAGCCTCAACCTTCTGGGCTCAGGTGATCCTCCCACCTCAGCCTCCTGAGTAGCTGGGAACACAGGCAGAAACCATCATGCCTGGCTAATTCTTGTATTTTTTGTAGAGGCATGTTTTTTCCATGTTGTCCAGGCTGGTCTCAAACTCCTGGCTCAAGCAATCCATCCATCTTGGCCTCCCAAAGTTCTGGGATTACAGGTGTGAGCCACCATGTCCAGCCTGATTCTATTTTAAAATACTTTCAAACTGACAGAAAGGCTTGCAGGAACAGAACAGTGGACTCCTGGGTATCTTTCATACAGTCATCCATTTTTAACATTTTGTCACATGTGCTTTATGATTAACTTTGATTATTTCTGAACTATTTGAGAGTAGGTTGTGCATGTCATGCCACTTTCTCCTAAATATTTCAGTGTGTATTTCAAAGAGTAAGGACAGTTCCATAGTCACACTACTGAATGATTTCTAAGGGCCATTTTTGCACCAAACTGCTGTAATTCTTCATAATAATAGTCATCCCTTTCCTGATATCATGTTTAGATCTTCAAACAACTCTTGGTTCTACTCTGAGCAGGACTCAGTGTTGGATGTCAAGAATTAAAAATGAATAAAACAATAGTCCTCCCCTTGAGCAACTTACATTCTATTGCGAGAGACACAAGTAGGTACTTATAATGCAATGTGGTAAAGGCAGCATGGTGCTGTGGGCATGGAGGAAGGCCCATAGAACATTGGGAACACAGAGAAGTAGCAAATCTCATAGTTGGAGTCAAGATTGACAGAAGTGAACAATGGCACGAGTGTGTGCTTGTGCATGCATGCATGTGTGTGTGAGCGTGTGTGTGTGCATGCGTGCATGCTCAGGGAGTGTGGAGGGAGTGTGTTTTGGCAGGTAAAATTCCAGGCTGAGAGCAGTGAGAGATGAGGCTTGAGGTGAGGCAGAGGTAGAGCATGAATGGCCTGGACACAAGATCTAGAGCTTGGACTTGACCCTGCAGGTGATACAGGGTAAGCTGAAGAGAATATGACCAATAAGGTATGATGGGTCACCTTGGGGTCAGCAGAGAGGTTAGGTCTGAAGACAACAAGACCCTGGAAGCAGCAAATAAGTTAGTAGGATTTTGCAACAGCATAGGTGAGAGAAGAGTCTGCTGCGAACCAGGACAGTGAGGGTAGAAGCAGTGAGGAGACAAAAGATCCAAGACATCTCTAAGAGGTGCCTGAGTGTGGGGGTGATGGGAAGGGAGGAGTTGACTCCCAAGTTTCCAACTCTTCAGAGGAAAAATATCATAAATGATATTACTTATCTCGAATTGATCTTTGTAACTACCCTGTCAGATAAATAGAGCCAATAGCTATTATCCATATTTTACAGATCTTTAAATAGAGATTCAGAAAGTCAAAGTGACTTGTCAAAGGTCACACAATTAGTCAATGGCACAACAGAGATATCAAGTTCATCCTAGTGTGAGTACTAATGGATGATACAGAACTATTCAAAATGCCACCACTAGAGAACCACATTTAAAAAATGAAATTGGATCCATACCTCACATCGCATGTAAAATTAACTCAAAATGGATCATACATCAATATTTAAGAGCCCAAACTTTAAAAACGTATGGAAGAAAATATAGGAGAAAATCTTAGTTGCTTTGGGTTTAGCAAACACTCTTAACTAGGACACACAATAGTACAAGCTATAAAGGGAAAAATCAACACATTAGACTCCACCAAAATTAACACCCTTTTCTCTTTGCTATAGTCTGAATGAATATCTATGTCCCCCCAAATTTATATGTTGAATCCCAATTACCAAGGTGATAGCATTAGAAGGTGGGCCTTTGGGAAGTCATTAGGTCATGAGAGTGGAGCTCTCATGAGTGGGGATTAGTGCCCTTATGAAAAAGCCCCTCCTCACATAATCGTTTGGATGAAACAGAAAAAGAAAAAAAGGGCCCAGAGAGCTGCCTTGTCCCTTTTGCCCTCTGAGGATGCAGCAAGATGATGCCATCTATGAAGCACAGAAAGAGCCCTTACCAGACACCAAATCTCCCGGCACCTTGATTTTGGACTGCCCAGCCTCCAGAAATGTCTGTTGTTTATAAATTACCCAATCTAAGGCATTTTGTTATGGCATCCCAAACAGACAAAGACACTCTTCAAAACCCACTATTTCAAAAATGAAAAGACAAGCAACACACTGAGAGAAAATAGTAGCCAAACATATCTGACAAAACACTAGGATCTAGAATATATAAAGTACACTCACAACTCGATAATAAGACATACAGTACAATTTTAAAATCTGCAAAAGACTTGAATAGGTATTTCATCAAAGAATACATATGGATGGCAATAAGAACATAAGAGTGTTCAATGTCATTAGTCATTAAGGATATGCAAATTAAAACCACAATGAGATATCCATTGTACATCCACTAGAACATCTAAAATTAAGAAGGTAGACAAGATGGCTGACTAGATATAGCCAGGAAGAGCTTCTCCTGCTGAGAAAGATCAGAATATCAAGCAGATAAACATACTCTGAACAGATCTTCTGAGAGGAAGCACTGAGAGCAGATGAAGAGATGATGGAGACAATGGGGCTGAAGTGGGAGGAAGCTGAGAACCCTGTGCAGGGGCTTGTTCCTGGCACTAAATGGCTCCCAAGGAAACAGTAAGTGAAATAACTGCAGGGCAGCCCACTCTCACCACAGACCTGCAGGGTCCTAGCTGCAGTAGATCCCACATCATCATGGACATTTAAGTTGCCATGGGAGTTACCTGCAGAGTTGGCAGAAACAGATCCTGAGTCTCTTTGGAGCCCAGGGAGTTTGGCATGGGGACAGAGGCAAAGGAACACAGCCAGAAATGCCCATCCCTCAAGGCTGTCCTTATTCCTTTAAGTGCCTTTGACCTTTGTTATTTGTTGGACCTGAAGACAGCAAGGCCATCTTTCCCACAGGACTGGGGCAAGTCTGATCTGTGCACTCCCCATCCACCAGCCCCTCCCAGGGTCCCTGCCTGGGAGCCCATCCCATGGGAGTGGGCACACAGTACAGCCTCCACTGCTCTGCCAGAGCACTTTCACTGGCTCCCCACACTGCCCTGCTAGAATACTTTCACCAGCAGCCCCTGCCACCCCAATGGGGCACTTCTGCCACTACCCCCAGTGGAGCACTTTTGCTAGCAGCTTGGGAGCACCTTATCTCCCCCAAAACCCCAAACTCAGCCAGTGCTCAACTTCCAGAAGTGAGAAGACAAAGCTGTGGGCTTGGTCCCAGTCCTGCTGGGTTAGAGCATATAGCCCAGGAGTGCCAAGCTGAGCCTTGGTCTTCTGAAAGCATCCAGAAATGAAGCCAATCAACTATACCCAACTTATTCCACAGTCAAACCTTCCAGGTAAATAACATATAAACGAAATGCCCTCTCCAAAGGACAGCAACTTCAAAGGATAAAGGAACACCAGCTCTCACAGATGAGAAAGAACCAGCGCAAGAACTCTGGCAACTTTAAAATCCAGAGTGTCTTCTTACCTCCAAATGACCATGCTAGCTTCCAGCAATGATTTTTAGACAGATTGAAATGGCTGAAATGACAAACAAAGAATTTAGAATTTGGATGGCAAGGAAGCTCAATGAAACACAGGAGAAGGTTGAACCTTGTTCCAAGAAAACAGCAAAATGATTCAACCATTGAAAGATGGCATAGCCACCTGAAGAAAGAACCAAACTGAATTTCTAGAATTGAAAAATTCACCACAGGAATTTCATAATACAAATGGAAGTATTAACAACAGAATAGATCAAGCTGAGGGAAGAATCTCAGGACTTGAAGACTCCTCCTTTGAGTCAATGTAAGCAGACAAAAATAAAGAAAAAAAGGATTTTTAAAAAGGAGCAAAAACCTCTAAGAAATATGGGACTATGTAGAGACCAAACCTACTGACATTTCTCAAAGAGAAGGAGAAAGAGTAAGCAACTTAGAAAGCATATTTGAGGATATAGTCCACAAAATTTCCCCAATCTTGCTAAAGAGGTTAACATGTACATTTAAGGAATTCACAGAAACCCTGCAAGATACTATGCAAGACAACCATTCCCCAGACACATGGTCATGAGATTCTCCAAAATAATACAAAAGAAAAAAATTAAAGCAGCTAGACAGAAAGGGCAGGTCACTTGCAAAGGGAACCCCATCAGGCTAACAGTGGACCTTTCAGCAGAAATCTTACAAGCCAGATGAGATTGGAGGCATATTTTCAGCATTCTTAAGGAAAATAAATTCCAACAAAAAATTTCTTATCCTGCCAAACTAAGCTTCATAAGCAAAGGAAAAAATAAAATCCTTTTCAGACAAGCAAATGCTAAGGGAATTTGTTACCACTAGACCTGCCAGAGGTCCTTAAAGGAATGCTAAGCATGGAAATGAAAGAAAGATACCTGTCACCATAAGAAAACACACTTAAGTACATAGCCACTAGCACTATAAAGCAACTACAGAATCGAATCTAAATAACAACCAGCTAACAACATGATGACAGGATCAAATCCTCATATATCAATATTAATTGAATGCAAATGGGCTAAACACCTCACTTAAAAGGCATAGAGTGGCAAGGTGGATAAAGAAGCAAGACCCAACTGTTTGCTCTCTTCCAGATATCCATCTCACATGTAATGGCTCAAAGTAAAGGGATGGAGAAAGATTTATCACGCAAATGACAAACACAAAAGAGCAGGAGTTGCTATTCTCGTGTCATATAAAACAGACTTTAAATCAATAATTATCAAAAAGGACAAAGAAGGGCATTATACAATGATAAAGGGCTCAATTTAACAAAAAGACTTAACTATCCTAAATATATATGCACACAATATTGGAGCACCTAGACTCATAAAACAAGTTCTTAGAGACCCAAGAAGAGACTTAGATAACCACACAATAATAGTGGGAGAATTCAACACCCCACTGACAGTGTTAGACAAATCATCAAAGCTGAAAGCTAACAAAGATATTCTGGACTTAAACTTGACACTTGACCAATTGGACCTAATAGACATCTACAGAATACTCCACCCAACAACAGAATATACATTCTTCTCATCTGTAAACAGCACTTACTCTAAGACTGACCACATGCTCAGCTATAAAGCAAGTCTCAACAAATTTAAAAAAAGTGAAATCACACCAACCACACTCTCAGACCACAGTACAATAAAAATATAAATCAATACCAAGAAGATCTCTCAAAACTATACAATTACATAGAAATTAAACAACTTGCTCTTGAATGAGTTTTGGGTAAAGAATGAAATTAATGAAATCAAAAAATTCTTTAAAACTAATGAAAACAGAGACACAACACACCAGAATTTTTGGGACACAACTAAAGCAATGTTAAGAGGAAAGTTTATAGTGCTAAACACCTACATTAAGAATTCAGAAAGATCTCAAATTAACAACCTAACATTGCATCTGGAAGAACTTGAAAAACAAAAGCCAACCAATCCCAAAGTTATCAGAAAAAAGAAATAATAAAAATCAGAGCAAAACTGAAACAAATTGAGATGTGATATTCCATATGAAAAAGGTCAATGACACCAAAAGATAGTTCTTGGAAAGAGTAAACAAGATTGATAGAACATTAGCTAGACTAACAAAGGAAAAAAGAGAGAAGATCCAAATAAGCACAATCAGAAATGACAAAGGTGACGTTACAACTGACCCCACAGAAATACAAAAAGTCCTCTGAGACTCTTATGAACAGCTTTATGCACACAAACTAGAAAACCTAGAAGAAACTGATGCATTCCTGGAAACACACAACCTCCCAAAATTGAAGCAAGAAGAAATTGAAACCCTGAACAGACCAATAACGAGTTCCAAAATTGAATCAGTAATAAACAAACCTACCAACCAACAAAAGCCCTGGACCAGATGGATTCACAGCAAAATTCTACCAGGCATGCAAGAAGAGCTAGTACCAGTGCTACTGAAATTATTCCAAAAAATCAAGCAGGAAGGACTCCTCCTGAACTCATTCTATGAAGCCAGCATCATTCTAATACAAAAACCTGGCAGAAATAAAATAAAAAAGAAAACTTTGGTCCAATATCCCTGATGAACATAGATGTGAAAATCCTCAACAAAATACTAGCAAATTGAATCTAGCAGCATATCACTAAGTTAATTCACTATAATCAAGTAGGCTTTATTCCTGGGATGCAAGGTTGTTTCAATATATGCAAATCAATAAATGTGATTCACCACATAAGCAAAATAAAAAAGAAAAACTATATGATCATCTCAATAGACACAGAAAAAGCTTTGGATAAAATTTAACATCCCTCATGTTAAAAATCCTCAATGAATTAGGCATCAAAGGAACATACCTCAAAATAAGAGCCATCTATGAGAAATCTCCAGCCAACATCATACTGAACAGGCAAAAGCCAAAAACATTCCCCTTGAGAACCAGAACAAGGCGAGGATGCCTATTCTCACCACTCCTAATCAACATAGTACTGGAAGTCCCAGCCAGAGCAATCAAGCAAGAGAAAGAAATAAAAAACATCCAAATAGGAAGAAAGGAAGTGAAATTATCTCTCTTCATAGATGATATGACACTATACCTAGAAAGCCTTAAAGACTCTGCCAAAAGGCTCCTAGAACTTCGGTAAAGTTTCACAATACAAAATCAATGTACAAAAATTAATAGCATTTCTATATGCCAATAATGTTCAAACTAAGGCCAAATCAAGAATGCAATCCCATTTATAACAGCACAAAAAGAATAAGACATCTTGGACTATAGCTAACCAAGGAGACAAAAGATCTCTACAATGAGAATTACAAAACACTGCTGAAAGAAATCAGAGATGACTCTAACAAATGGAAAAACACTGCATCCTCATGGATAGGAAGAATCAATATTGTTAAGATGGTCATAGCAATTTACAGATTCAATGGTATTCCTGTCAAACTACTAACATCATTTTTCACAGAATTAGAAAAAAACTATTCTAAAATTAATATAGAACCAATAAAAAGAGCCTGAATAGTAAGACAATCCTAAGCAACAACAACAAAAAGACAAAGTCAGTGGCATCACACTAGCAAAAACAGCATGGTATTGGCATAAAAACAGGCACATAGGCCAACGGACCAGGATAGAGAGCCCAGAAATAAAGCCACATACCTACAACAAAGCTGACAAAAACAAGCACTGGGGAAAAGACTCCCTATTCAATAAATGGTGCTGGGATAATAAGGCAGCCATATGCAGAAGATTGAAACTAGACCCTACCTTTCACCATATACAAAAAACAAACTCAAGATGGGTTAAAGACTTAAATGTAAGATCTAAAACTATTAAAATCCTAGAAGAAAACCTAGGAAACACCATGCTGAACATTGGCCATTGCAAATAACCGATGACTAAGTCCCCAAAAGCAATTGCAACAAAACAAAAAACTGACAAGTGGGACTTCATTAAACTAAAAAGCTTTTGCACAACAGAAACTATTAACAGAGTAATCAGACAACCTATTACCCTGTATAAAAATGACCAAACCACATGAATAGACACTTCTCAAAAGAAGACATACATACAGTGAACAAACATATGAAAAAATGCTTAACGTCACTAATCATCAGGGAAATGCCAATCAAAACCACAATGAGATACCATCTCACATTGGTCAGAATGGCTATTATTAAAAAGTCAGGTTCTGCAAGGTTCAGTCATCTTTTTTACACTGGAGAACCACAGGTCAAGAGTCATCTCTTCAAGCAGAGTTTGAGGGAGCTGCGTCAGGCCAATGGAGTCTTTATTTATTAATACTTGCATGAAGACAACAGATGTTGGAGAGGTTGCAGAGAAAAGGAAAGATTTATACATTGTTGGTGGGAATATAAATTAGTTCAGCCACTATGGAAAGCAGTTTGGAGACTTCTCAAAGAACTTAAAGCAGAACTACCATTTGATCCAGCAAGCCCACTACTGGGTATATATTCAAAAGCAAATAAATCATCCTGCCACAAACACACATGTACTCATATGTTCATCTCAGCACTATTCACAATACCAAAGACATGGAATTATCCTAGACGCCCATCAACAATAGACTGAATAAAGAAAGTGTGATATATATACACACTGTGGAATAGTATGCAGCCATAAAAAGAATGAAATCATGTCCTTTAAAGCCACATGGATGCAGCTAGAGGCCGTTATCCTAAGCAAGTTAATGCAGGAACAGAGAACCAAATACCACAAGTTCTTACTTATACATGGGAACTAAACATTGAATACCCAAGGACACGGAGATGAAAGCAATAGACACTGGGGACTACTGAGGGACATCTTGGGGTGGGGGGCAGTGAGGGTTGTAAAACTATCGTGTACTGTGCGTGCTACCTGGGTGATGGGATCATTTGCATACCAAACCCCAGTGACATGAAATTTACTCAGGTAACAAACCTGCACATGTACCCACTGAACCTAAAAAAAAGTTGAAAAAAAAAAGTAGAACTGGAAATGAAGCTCAAAAAATTTTTTAAGAAGGTGGAGTATAGCAAGTATTGACAAGGATGTTAATATGATTTGGCTGTCTCCCCACCCAAATCTCATCTTGAATTGTTGCTCCCATAATTCCCACGTGTCATGGGAGGGACCTAGAGGGAGATAACTGAATCATGGGAGCGGGTCTTTCCCATGCTGTTCTCGTGATAGTGAATAAGTCTCATGAGATCTGATGGTTTTATAAAGGTGAGTTCTGCTGCACACGTTCTCTTGCCTGCTGCCACATAAGATGTCTCTTTGCTCTTCCTTCATCTTCCACCATGATTGTGAAGCCTCCCCAGCCATGTGTAACTGTGACCCCATTGAACTTCTTTCCTTTATAATTACCCAGTCTCGGGTATGTCTTTATTTATTAGCAGCGTGGGAACGGTCTAATACAGATGTGGAGGATTAGAACTCTCATATACTGCTGATGAGAATGTAAAATTACACAACTGCCTGGGAAACTACTTTGGTAGTTTCCTAAAAAAGTAAAAAATACATTTACCATATGACCCAGACATTCTACTCTTTGTTATTCATCTAAGAGAAATGAAAGCTTACGTCTACACAACGGCCTGTACAGGAGTATTCACAGTAGCTTTTTTCATTATTTATTTGTTTTTATTTCAATAGTTTTGGGGGTACAAGTGGTTTTTGGTTGCATGGATAAGTTCTCTAGTGGTGATTTCTGAGATTTTAGTGCACCCATCACCTGAGCAGTGTACACCGCACCCAATATGTAGTTTTGTATCCATCACCTCCCTCCCAAACTTCTCCTCTGAGTCCTCAAAGTCTATTATGCCATTCTTATGCTTTTGTGTCCTCATAGCTTAGCTCCCACTTATAAGTGAGAACATATGATATTTGGTTTTCTATTCCTGAGTTACTTCACTTAGAATAATGTCCTCCAGTTCCATCCAAGTTGCTGCAAAAGACATTATTTCATTCCCTTTTATGACGGAGTAGTATTCCACGGTGTATACACACCACATTTTCTTTATGCACTCAGTTGGTGGGCATTTAGGTTGGTTCCATATCTTTGCAATTGTGAATTCTGTTGCTATAAACATGCATGTGCATGTGTCTTTTTCATATAATGACTTCTTTTCTTCTGGGTAGATACTCAGTAGTGAAATTGCTGGATCGAACGGTAGTTTTATTTTTAATTCCCCAAGGAATCTCTATACCGTTTTCCATATTGGTTGTACTAACTTATATTCCCACCAGCAATGTAAAACTGTTACCTTTTGGCCACATCCACACCAACATCTACTGTTTTTTGACTTTTTAATTATGGCCGTTCTTGTAGGAGTGAGGTGGTACTTCATTGTGATTTTAATTTACAGTAGGTTTTTTTTTCTAATATCTGGAAACAACCAAATATTGGTCTACAGGCTCATAAACAAACTGTGGCATATCCATACAATAGAATACTACTCATCAATAAAAAGGAATGAACACACAACAGCATGTAAAATTTCAGAATAATTATGCTGAGTAAAAAAGCCAGATCAAAAAAAAAAAAGAAAAGAATGCATAATGTATGGTTCCAATTATATAAATTTCTAGAAAAGTCAAACTAATATCTAGTGAAAGAAAGCAGATGCATGGTTACCTGGGGGTAGAGCAGAAGGGAGGGATTACAAAGGAAACTTGGGGGCGATGGTAGTGATGTTCATGATCTTGATTGTAGTGATGGTTTCACCAGTTTGTAAATATGCTAAAACTCATCAAATTGCACACTTTAAATATGTGCATCTTATTTTATGTCAGCTATACATCAGTATAGTTATTTTAAAGAAAGAACAGATGGAGAGGAATATAGCAATATCTTAGCAAGTAGCAAATATACCAATATCTTAACAAAATTAGTCTCTGTGAGATTATTAATGATGATTCTTTTCTTCTTTATCCTTTTCCAAGTTTCCAAATGAACATGTAATAATATCAAAATCATACAAAGTACTTTTTTGGAGAAAAAAAAGAATTAGGTGAACAGAGAAATTTGAAGAAAAGAGTCTGTACTTGTGAATCCTAATACCAGTGGGTGAAAAAAAATCAAAGACATGAAACTTTTCAAATGACAAAGATCCTCTATTCTTTCAGAAGCCGTGATAAGCCAGGAGGCACTATGAGAAGGTTTGATAAGTTGCACAGGAACATATATAAATTTAAAGAAATCTATGGAGAAGTCATCATATTAGCAAAAATGCATCATTTGGTTGAGCTTTCCAGCTCAAATATCCTTCAAATACACCAGTGAGAGACAATTGCAACAAAAAAAGAGAAAGAAAGAGACAGTGCTAGGCAGCAAAGGAAGGTGGATTTTTTTCGTTATGTCAGGACCCATCAGTTCTGTAGTTCACCCAGGAATCTAAGGATTAAAGAACAATCCAATATAACTAGAAAGTGACTGGCATCATATGTCCTTAAAAAGAATAAATACTGCAAAGAACAAGCCAGGCCACAGAAAATGCTGTTCTCCATCTGACTAAATATGGTCAAGTCTCATGAATCTGGGTTTCCACTCTTGGAAATGTTTGTTAAATCTGTGTGCACTGGGCTGAAGGCTCACTCTGAATTTTTTATTAGTGGTGGAAGTAGTAAGTTTTAAAAAGCTTTCAGAGACATACTTAACCCATTTAGATAACAAAATATTTTTAAAGCTTTCAGTGTATTATTTGGATATCAAATATTGAAAATTATCAAGTAATTTTTATATTCATTTATTTAAGAAAAACTCACTAAGTGCCAGCAATTGCGCCAGGTCCTGGGACACAAAGAAGCAAACACAACCCATGACCTCATGGAGCTCTTAGGCTAATGACTGATAAACCTACAAACAGTTGCAATACAAGATGTCCTTGGCTTGGGAGAGTGAAAAGGAAGTCAGAGAAGCCTACAAAGAGAAGGTAACACTTGAGAAGGGTCTTGAAGGCTATGTAGGAGTTTTCTGGTTAGGAAAAGAGACACATTCTAGGCAGAGAGGACAGCATGTGGCAGAGAGGCAGGAGAAAGGGAGATTATTTGGTGAATGGCAAGAGCTTCTGCAAGGATTAAGAATAGGATTCACCTGGGGGGGACAGGCCCTAAAGCAGATGGAAGCTCTTTATCCATGCTGGAGAAGTTCAGCCTTTATCCTAGATAAAATGAGGAGATGTGTTGGTTACAACTCTGCTTTTAACCAAATGAACTGGCCTAAAAGTGAGAAAGATGACCTTCAGTGTTCAGAGAACTCAAGGGCTTTATATAGTCAGACCTAAAAAAAGGCTGAAATTGGTAACTGGAAAGCTAAAGAAACTCTCCTCCTCTCTCTCTCTCTCTCTCTTTTTTTTTTTCAGACAAGGTCTCCCTCTGTTACCCAAACTAGAGTGCAGTGGTGTCATGTCGGCTCACTGCAATCTCCGCCTCCTAGGTTCAAGCGATTCTCCTGCCTCAGCCTCCCAAGTAGCTGGGACTACAGGTGCGCAACATCACGACCAGCTAATATTTTGTATTTTTAATTGAGATGGGTTTTGCCATGTTGGTCAGGCTGGTCTTGAACTCCTGACCTCAAGCAATCCACCCACCTCGGCCTCCCGAAGTGCTGGGATTACAGGTGTGATCTCCTCAATCTTTTTTCTTGTTTTTTTTCCCCCCTCTCTCCACATCTATTTTCTATTAACCTGTTCTTTTGGTCATAAGTGACAGAAATATAACTCAAAGTAGTTTAAGCCAGAAAGGGAATTTGTTTACTCTCAGAAGTGGGAAGTCTAGGCACATGCTATAACAGCGGTTAACTTTGAGGACATTTCGCTATGTGAAATAAGCTAGTCACGAAATGACAAATATTGTATGACTCTATTTCTGTGAGGTACCTATAGTACATTCATAGAGACAAAAAGTAAAAGGGTGCTTGCCAGGGGCTGGGGCCAAGAAGGAATTGGGAAGTGTGGGAAGATGAAAACGTTCCACAGGTGGATGGTGGTGACAACTGCACACTAATGTGAAGATACCTAATGCCACAGAACTTTACACTTAAAAATGGTTAAAATAGTAAATGCTTTGTATAGGTTACCACATCTTTTTTTAAGTGAGGTGTCCAGAAGTATAATAAATACAACTCCAGGCACTGTTAGATGCAACAGTTCAAGTGCCTTCATGGGAATCTTGTCACTACTTTGTTCTTCTTTCCTCTTTATTTGCTTTATTTTCAAGAAGAATCTCTTCACTTGGTGGCAAAGATGGCCACCCTCATCTTAAGTCATCTATAGACCTCATGATTGCTGCCAAAAGAGAGTCTCTTGCCTGACAGTTCCAGCTAAAGCTCTGGGAATGGCTGATTGGCCTGGTGTTGGGTCATAAACCCACTCTTGAACCAATGACTGTAGCCAGAAATCAGAGTACACTGATTGGTCAAGCCTGAGTCATGTGTTCAACCTCAAGCCAATCACTGTAGTCAGGGGAGCAGAGTTCTCTGGCCATTCGTCCCTGATGGGAGTCCACCTGAACCGTGGACTGAGAATGAAAAGGGTGATTTCTCACAGAGATACTGGACAGTCAAAACATGTCCATCACAGCTTCTTCCTTCTTTCTCTATGGCCCAGTTTTCTGTGTTTTCAGTCAGTATGGTAGAAGAAATATTGCTATGCACAGCTCAAGTTTTACTTTCTCTCTATTCAAGAACATTAGAAGTCCCTGGGAGACTCTGACTAGTGAAGCTCATACAATTAACTGTGATGGTGGAGATGAGGATAGTCTTAAAGGTAACACGGTTGCAACAGACCCATCTATGTGAATATAAAGGTAAGTTACAGGGGCCATTAGGAGCAAGGCAGGTATCTCAAAAGGTGTCTTTTACAACAGATGATAGACATGCTTTCAGGAGAGTGGTATGAGCACACTGTATGAAAATAGTTCTGGCTGCTAAATATTGGATAGGTTGGAGCAGGAAAATATGACAGCAGGAAGACTAATCATAGGGATGTTGCAAAAAGATGACTCAAATGTCTAGCTTAGGAGGATGAGAATGGTGATGTCATCCATTAAGAATGAGATTATGAAAGGAATGTGTGGTCTGGAGAGGGGTAGGAAGGAAAGGGTGATAAGTTTAGCTTCTGACGTGTTTCCTTCAAGATGCCTTTTGGACATTCAAGTGGAGAATTCCATCAAGCAGTGGAAAACAGAAACTTAAAACCTGAGAAAAAGAGTATGGCTGGGGACAGAGATTTGGCACAAATTCGTATGTGGATTGATATTGAAGCCCTGAAGTGTATGAGATTGCACATAGAGAGCACTGAGTATGGGCAGAAAAGAGAATAGAGGGCAAAACCTGCATTTATGGGGTTGTGACAGAAGCCTCAGTGCCCTGCCCAATCTGCTCAGCACTCACTGTTTCCAAGTATGCCAATGGCATCCTACTGTAACTCCATCCAAGGCTTTCTCTTAAGTTGAGCTTGATGCAGGCCAGAAATGCCAGGGTAAACAGCCCTCAGCCAATGTTGATGGGACTCTTGTGGGACAACTCAAATGTGTTCCATACCATCTCACAGACGTCCCGGTGGGATCGAGCCCCAGTTGCTCACAGCCGTTACCTCCTCATTACTATACCCTGTACTTGCATCTTTCATTTCCCTGTCTCACTTCTGAATGGCTCTACTGGTGTGCCCTATGATCACCTCCCAGATAGATCACTCACACTCAAATCTTAGTTTCAACATCTGCTTCTGGGAGAACTCAAGAGCGCACAAAGAAGGATGCTCCAGGGAGAATGAGACCAAGAGGTCTGGAGATGGGAGTAAAACCAGGAGAAATTATTTCCCTGAAGCAGGGAAAGAGAGAATTAGAGAGGAGCTGGGACTCCATTGAAAGTACTTGAGAAAGGCCGGGTGTGGTGGCTCACGCCTGTAATCCCAGTACTTTGGAAGGCCGAGGCGGGCGGATCACAAGATCAGGAGACCGAGACCATCCTGGCTAACACGGTGAAACCCCATCTCTACTAAAAAATACAAAAAATTAGCCAGGCGTGGTAGTGGGTGCCTGTAGTCCCAGCTACTCGGGAGGCTGAGGCAGGAGAATGGCATGAACCCAGGAGGCGGAGCTTGCAGTGAGCCGAGATCGCGCCACCGCACTCCAGCCTGGGCAACAGAGCGAGACTCTGTCTCGAAAAAAAAAAAAAAAGAAAATACTTGAGAAGTCAGTCACATACCCTTAAAAGTAATAAAATTCTAAATCTATACATACCCAGTTCCCACAGTTTTTTTTTTAATATAGCAAGGACTTTCCTCGGGTATTTCATGTTCAGAAAGACCATTTCTAAGAAAATAAGCCAAAATTATAATCTCCTGAAAAGGAAACCCCAAGGGCCCAGAACAGTGGCCTCTGATGCCTGGAAAGGCAGGGGGCCTGAGAGCAAAGCAGAGCCTTAAGCAGCCCTGTTTGGGATCCCTGTGTGTACCCCACAGGCGAAAGTGTCGTGCAGGTGGTAACAAACACTTTGGCTTTGTGGAGGATTGATTCATTGCTGGCCCTGATTAATGGCCTCCTATATTCATGCCCCTTGCCTGTAATTTCATTGTCCCCACCCACTATGACTCTGGCCAGGCCTTTGACTTGCTTTGGCCAATCGAATAGAGTGTAAGTGATGTGCAAATTCCAAGTCTAGGCTTCAAGAGGGCTTGCAGTGTTTGCACTTGCTCTCTTAGATCCTTCTTCTGCGATGAGCACAAGCCCAGGCTAACCTGTTGCAGCATGAGACCACATGAAACAGTGCCAAGTCATCCCAGTTGTCCCAGCCAAGACCTAGACATGTGAAGGAGTACAACCAAGATCAATAAAGATACCTAACTGACCACAGGTGCAGAGCAAGCCCAGCTCTGACTAAAAGAACTATCTAATAAAGATAAAAGACTCATGAGCAAACATTAATCATTATTGTTTTTGTGAATCTTAGTGAATTTTGAGATGAATTGTTACACAGCGGGAGCTAACTAAAATATAGGCTTCATGCCGAAAAATGCTCAGTGAGTTACCCGGGCTGGATGCCTTTTGTGCATCTGGAAGGCAAGGCAAGTTACTTAGGGACAGTATTAGTCCATTCTCAAACTGCTGTAAAGGTACTACCTGAGACTGGATAATTTATAAAGGAAAGAGATTTAATTGACTCACAGCTCACTATGGCTAGGGAGGCCTCAGGAAACTTACAATCATGGCGGGAGGCAAAGGGGAAACAAGGCACCTTCTTCACAAGGCAGTAGGAAGGAGAAGTGCCAACTGAAGTGGGAAGAGCCTCTTACAAAACCATCAGATCTTGTGAGAACTCACTCACTATCACAAGAATAGCATGGAGGAAACCGCCCCCATGATTCAATCACCTCTACCTGTTATCTCCCTTGACACACGGGGATTATGGGGATTACAGTTCTGTGTGGGGATATAAAGCCTAATTACATCAGGGACCAAGATAATAAAGTTGAGGTAGCTGCCTTGGAATAGTAGAGAGAGGGAAAACAAGCAGCAGACAGGACAGATGCTTATTAAATACCTATGCTGTCCTAGATGCCTGGCATGTTATTATCTCACTTTCAACTCAAAAACACCCTGTGAGGAGGTATTATTATCTCTGTAACCAGAATGGCTCTGGCAACCAAGCAATGCTCCACTTGAACCAGTGTCTGGGTGGCCACCATTGCCATTCTACCCCAGATAAGAGTGCTCCTTTGCCAGCTGCACCGTGGGTACAGAAGCACTCTGTATTTATCTGAGACCCATTGACTTGGGGGGGTCCCCCAGAAAAGCTGATGCATCCAGAGATATTTCAGCTCTTTTAGGTTTACTTATAGCCCCCTTCCTAGTCAGGCATGCAACTTCCACCAGAACAACTGGATTGGGTGGATTAAAGCAACAGATGCCTGGGGACCCTGGCTTATCTCCATCGATTCTCAGACACTGGAATGGAATCAGACACTTGCTCTTCAGGAAGAATTCTCTTTAGAGGGGTCTACTCTGCTCCTTTGCTATTTGCCTGCTGTTGGCCTCTGCCCTTCCCCTTGCCCACCCCATCTCTAACTAAATCACCCTTCGTATATTCAAACCTCAACATAGAAACAGTTCCCATTTTTCCCCAGGGGCAGGGAGCTGGTGTGTACCAGCTCATGACAGCCAATTGTTATATTCTCAGAACTTTTTATGAGTTGGTTAAAGATGATCATTATTAAAAATTAAATAATATAGATTTACAATTAAAGAAATTATGTTAAAACAAAGTAATACTCAAAACTTATCATCCCTAATTAGTTTATGACATTTTACTATTATCTATGCTCTTTAGCTTATTTGCATCTATTGTATCTGTGCAGTGAGAATATTATATTTTGTCAATCTCCTTCTCACTCTGTATTCAGTGACACAGAACTTGAAATTTGCCATGGTGGGACTATTAATACCAAGAAAATCAGCAAACACTGCAAATTTATTGTTTTGATTTATTGATTGAATTTATTATTTTATTGGTTGTAGGTATAGGGAAGGAGGGTAAGCAAACTTCTCCTGTTAAAGGGCCAGATGGTAAATCTTCTAGGCTTTGTGGGTCATCTGGTCTCTGTCGCAGCCACCCAGCTTTGCTCTCGTAGCATGAAAGCAGCCACAGACAATACCTAAAGGAATGGACATGGCTGTGTTCCAATAACCTTTATTTACAAACATAGGCAGTGGGCCAGATTTGGCCCAAGGGCCATAATTTGTTGATCCCTGAGCTAGACTAAAGACTTAAGAACAATATTAAAAATGCAGATTACGTTTAAAAGTGCATCATGTCTGCAGTGTAAACAGCACCAAAAATTAAGAACGTTTTTTTTAGTATTATTATTATTTTTGAGACAGGGTCTCACTCCATCACCCAGGTTGGAATGCAGTAGTGCAATCATGGCTCACTGCGGCCTTGACCTCCCTGCCTCAGGTGATCCTCCCATTTCAGCCTCCCAAATAGCTAGGACTACAGGTGTGCTCCACCACACCCAACTAATTTTTTTTATTTTTATAGAGATGGGGTTTCACCATGTTGCCCAGGCTGGTTTCAAACTCCTGGGCTCAAGCAATCTGCCTGTCTCAGCCTCCCAAAGTGCTGGGATCACAGGCGTGAGCCACTGTGCCCAGCCAAAGGAAATATTTTTAAGTATTCAAAAACTATTATTTTTAGCTCACAACATACTTCTTACTCATTAACATGCACACAAAAGTATCAACGAACATTCATGCCAGAAGTACAATTGTTTGTTAGTTACAGCTAAAAGTTGGCTAAGGATAGAAGAATTCAGCCAAAAATTAATAAAGACATTTTGTGAGAACCAACTGGCTGTAAAGAGTTTATAATAAAGAAGATTGTATATTTCATTATAATTTGTAAATTGTGTGCCAAGCATCTTTTTTATCAGTAAAATGCATAATGAACTTACGTATGTACATATATGCTGGTTGTTAAAAACTTTTACCCGCATACCTCCAAACAGAAGGCACCTGTTTTTGATGCAACATAACAGATGCAAATGGATCCAAGGGGAGGAAGCTATTGCCAAATATCTCATCCCACACTACCTGGGAAGCCTAGGACATCTCCATTTTACAGATGAGAAAAGTGAGGCTTATCCAGAGTTGTGTAACTAGTTGTTAATAGTACTGAAATCCAAACATAAGTCTATTTGACTCCAAAGTCCATCCCTTGAGGTTGCTTCTTAGAAACCATGTATTTGGTTCAGAAGAATACAGGGAAGCTGTTAATGAGGCTCACCTTGGAAATCAGCAAGAGGAGGCTTGGAGAAATTCCAGAGGAGTTAATACCCAGGTGAAGGCCCCGCAGGCCTAAGGGAAGGGGAAGCTGCATTGGGGGCACACCCACAGGTACAAATGACAGGTGTGGATGACAGCAAACATGCGGGCATGGGGGTGGAGATATGGGACTTCCTGTCTCAGGGCTGCAACAGTAAGCACATTTCACCTCATCAATGATAGTTTGTAGTCATGAAGAAATTGTGAGTGCAAGCATCTATAATCCAATTAAATGGTTTTGTGATAGGAAATGAGGCATGCTTTTCAAGCAGTATGCAGTCAGAGATTAATAGCAGGTGCTGAGGCATGGCTGGGAATGGTGCTAGTTGATCATAAGGTGCACTGCATTTTTGCTAATGTTACAGCTTAGGAGGTGAGGATAGAAGGGAGCATAAGAGGTCCTCAGGGCTCATGCCTACTTTCTGGAAGATCAGTAGTCAGGGACATCACTGTGGCAGTACCACTCTTCCAAGGAGACTTTTGTGATCTCCAATGGCTGAGTGGCTCTGGCTGGAAGGGGTCATCACTGGGACCTGAACCATGCCTCATCTAGGTACCTGACTAGGAGAAGCTGAGTCTCTCTTTTCCAGCCATGCACAACTGTGAGCCAATTAAACCTCTTTTCTTTATAAATTACCCAGTCTTGGATATTTTACCAACCACAGGTAATTTACTAGTCTCAGGTAAATTACTTCATCCCTTCTAGTTGCAAGGGATAGAAAGTCAGCTCAAAAGGCTTAAGCAAAAAAAGGGAATCTATTGTCCTGAGTAACTGGGGAGTCGAAGAGTGGCCTCAGGAACTGTAAGGTTTGAAACAAGTTTCTCAGACGAACGTCCAGCTTCCTCTTGATCTCTGTTTGTTTCTCTTTGCCCCTGCAGACTCTTCCTTCTGCAGCAAGTAGAAGGCATGACTGAGGCAACTCAAGTCTACATCATCTCAGCTTCACAATCTCCCAAGAGAACAAGAACCCCAGTCGGCCAACATCTGAACATAAATTCTCATCAGTCCACCTTCATAAGCAGATGGGGAGGGTCTCCAGGGATAAAAGGAATTTAACCAACTTCAGCAATCAGCCTGGTTTACAGTCTCCTGCCCTGCAGCCTGTTCTTCCACAAACCCTGGGTAAAATGCAGTCACCTTGTTGGTTTAAACCAGCTCCTGACAGACCCCCGGCAACATACAGATGAACTCAAGTGAACTTTCTCATGACCACGCTAAGGTCTCCACTCTGGGCAACCTATAGCTTCATTACCATGACATGCAACCTATGTGTTGACATAATGATTCACTGCATCTGTGCAACTAGACCTCTCCTCGTCATGCAATGATGCTCCCTGTCTCCTCTCCGTCGCCCCATAAAACCCTCCTGTCACTTTCCCTTGGAAAGACACTGCTTTGGAGAATACCCCCAGTGTCATCCTTACTTGAGTTAAATAAAACCCCTATTGATCAAAGCCAGTGTTCTTGTGGAGAGTCATTTGTTATTCATGAGGTGAGTGAACCCTGGTATTTTGGGGGTAACAAATCTGGTACCCCAGGTGGGACTGTGGACCAAGCTCTGACTCAGCCTCCCTTATAGGCTTCCAATCAGGTGAAGCAGTGACCTGTGGACACTTGGGCTAACTCACCTAAGTTACTGAGAGGGAAACTGGAGAAGGGCCTCAGGACACTCCTGCCTGGTGTCTGGTCAACCCACAGGTGCCACAGGACCTCCCAGGGAGAGCAGAAGTGGCCACTTGGACCTTTTCATTCAGCGCTTTTTTTTTTTTTTTTTTTTGAGACGGAGTCTTGCTGTGTCACCCAGGGTGGAGTGCAGTGGCACGATCTCGGCTCACTGCAAGCTCCACCTCCTGGGTTCACGCCATTCTCCTGCCTCAGCCTCCTGAGTAGCTGGGACTACAGACGCCCGCCATCACGCCCAGCTAATTTTTTTGTATTTTAGTAGAGACGGGGTTTCACCGTGTCAGCCAGGATGGTCTCGATCTCCTGACCTCATGATCCGCCCGCCTCGGCCTCCCAAAGTGCTGGGATTACAGGCATGAGCCACCACGCCGGGCAGTTCAGCGCTCTTTTGCAGCGGTAAGTGGTGGCAGTTTTGTGAACAGACTTAAAAGAGTAATTTTGGTTCTGATCATTAGGACTCTGGGTTGTCAGGGTTAGGACCTAGGTCAAGGGATTCAGGATTGTTGGGAAAAGGGAGGACTCCCCTTCAGGTCTGGGAGATTGAGAGACATCTGCATCCATTTTAACAAGGGGAACTCCCAACATAAAACAAGGACTGTCATCTTCAGGATTTCATCCCGTCTTGTATATCCGTAGGACTGAATGTTTGTTCATCTTTGTCAGTCAGTGTTTGTTTGTCTTTGTCTGTGACCTGAATGACTGTGAAGCCTGGATTTCCCTCCCCTTAGTCTGTAGCAACCCCTAAAATATTGAGCTTCCATTTGCAGCAGTCACAAGAGAACTGTTATTGGTTTGACGAGGAGACCCATTTTTGAAGGAAGCAGTTTTGTGGGGTCCTGATCCTTGGAACTAGAATGCAGTGACACAAAGGATAGGTGAACAGAGAGAGACAGTGTGTGTGCCTTCTCTTGAGGGAACATCTCGCTTACCTGATTGATTTACCTACCTCCCCACCACGCAAGCCCAGCCCAGAACTACTCCGGTGGCTTTGTGAGATCTCCTGGGAAGCTTCCCAGACCAAACAATCCAGGAAGAGGCAATCCCTGTTATCCTCTCACGGCTTCCCAGGACCTCTACTCTGGGGTGGCCTAGGTGTGGTAGCAAGCAAGGAGGGCAGAAATATTCTGAGGGCTAAAAGTTGCAGGATTTGTGTCACCACTAACCCTCAATAGAAGTATCTTGGAGTGTGGAATCAGACTCTGTGCAAAGACCCTAGAATATGGGGAATCAGGTCTCAATACCAAAAGAGAGCCCACTAAGGTACTTCCTCTGACATTGGAAACTGTTTGGGTATCTACCCATGACCAAAATGCAAATGATATATTAATGTAATGCAGCCTGGCCCCACTACTCCCTAAGAGATTAGGAGAGATGGGCTGAACATGGATCACTCACTTACGATGTAATTTTCCAATTGGATTTATTTTGCAAGAAACAAGGCAAGTAGGATGAAATGCCCTACGTACAATATTTATGGCCTTCTATATAAACCCAGGCCTGCAGAAGAAATACAAGGCATGGAAATTGGCCAAAGGGCCAAAAAGAACTATGTTGCCAATTCTAGGCACCCCTGGAGAGGAAAAAACAGTCATGTGGGGACCTGTAGGAAGGTAATAGGAAGAAGGAATGTCTCTACTTCCCTCCAAGAGAAGAAGCGAGGCCCTCTAACCCCACTCAAGGACTGGAACCTTTGCCAATAGAGGGAAGAAATAGTCCCCCTTCTTCCTTAGGAATTGAACGTTCAGTGGCTCCACAGGAAAGCAAGCGTCCTCCTCCATATTTGCTGTATTAATCTGTTCTCACGCTGCTGATAAAGACATATCCCAGACTCAGTAATTTATAAAGAAAAAGAGTTTTAATGGACACACAGTTCCACATGGCTGGAGAGGCCTCACAATCATGGTGAAAGGCAAAAGGCACATTTTACATGGCACAGGCAGGAGAGAGAATAGGAGAGTCAAGCAAAAGGGGCAACCCCTTATAAAGCCATCAGATCTCATGAGACTTATTTACTACCATGAGAACAGTGTGGGGGAAACCACTCTTATGATTCAATTATCTCCCAGTGGGTCCCTCCTACAACACATGGGAATTATGAGAACTTCAATTCAAGATGAGATTTGGATGGGGACAGAGCCAAACCGAATCACTTGCTGGGCCCTCCAAACTCTGAGGACTTGACTGTAGCTCCCACTATGGCAAGAGCAGCCCTCCTCCACTGTACCCCTCCCTGCCTGGGAGCACCACTCATAGTGGGAATACATATAACCCTAAAGGGGGCTGTTCCCCCTCAGACAGGTGCCTGATGGACATAGAGGTTTTGCTTGGGTCTGTATGCCTTTTACAACTGCTGACTTGTATAACTGGAAATTCCATACTAAGGTCTTATGGGTGAGCCCAGAAGAGTTCATAATTCTCATAAGGGGAATATTCTCCACACATAACCCCACATGGCCAGACATGCAGACCTTAATGGCAACCCCGCATGGGAGAAGGGAAATCTGCCATCATGGCCAAAGCCAAGGAGGAGGCAGACAAGATATGTGCTGATAACCATAGTCACAAAATCTACTGGGCTGCTAAGGTGTCATTCCCAAGAGCCAATCCTCACCGAGCCCCAGTGGTAATAGGGATCAAAAGCAGCTAGATTATTATAGGAATATGCTGCTTACATTAGCCAGCCCCCGGTCAATTGGGGAAAACTCTGAGAAATCGAACAAGGCCCTAATGAAAATCCATCAGTATTCCTAAAGAGACTATGAGAATGGCTCTAGGATTACACCCTTTGGAACCCAGATGACCCTGAAAGCTGAGTAGTGCTTGGTTCCCACTTCATCTCTCAGAGTACCCTAGATATTCGGAGGAAATTCCAAAATCAGCAATAAATCCAGGCACTCTCCCTTCCCAACTGATAGACATTGCCTTCAAGGTCAACAAAAATAGAGATGTGGCATCTGACAAAAGGGAGGACAAGAGGATGGAGAGGCAGGCTCATTTTCTGGCAGTAGCCCTACAGACTACTTCAGGTAAACCAGGAGGAAGGAAGAAGAAAGCATGGATAAGTAAGCAGAGACCCCGCCATGGGACTCAGAGGCTGCCTAAGCTGGAACCCACACAATGTGCTTACTACAAGCAGGAGGGACACTGGAAAAGGAAATGTCCAGATCCTCCCCAGAGGGGGAAGAAAGAGGACAAACTCGAGCACCAGTTCCCTGTAACTGGAGAGAAAACTGACTAATGGGATCCTGGGGCTCCCTGCCTGGATCATCAATATCCACATCTCCCTCAAGAATCCCTGGGTAGCCCTAGAAGTAGGGGAACAGCCAGCTGAGTTCTTGACACCGGGGCTACATTTTCTATGTCTCATTAAAAGGGGACCCCTCTCCAAGAGGGAATATAATATAAAAGTATGTCTGCTAACAGAAATTCTAAGATTCCTGGAGCCTCTGGTCTGTGAAGGGGATCTAAGACTTTGACTCATTTCTTCCTCTATGTCCCTGAATGCCCCATTCTCCTTTTGGGAAAGGTCCTTCTGACTAAGTTTGGGGCTATAATTGCTCTAAATCAGGACAGGATATGGTGGAGTTTCTCTGGGCCCATGGTGCCACCATGCTGGCCCTGGTTCATAGGGAAGTTCTGGACGCAGAGGAGATTCCTTTAAAAATTGAGAGCCAAGTTAACCCTGTGGTGTAAGCTCAGGAAGAGGTCAGAGGAGCAAAAACAGCTAGGCCAGTGGCATCAGTACAATTGAAGGAACCAGAACTGAGACCCAGGGCTAAGCAATACCCAGTGAGGTCTGAGGCACTGAGAGGCATTCTACTGGTGCTCCATCACCTCCTGGAGCAAGGTGTAATCTATGTTTGTCAGTTGCCCTATATCTTGCCAGTCAAAAAGCCAAGAACTAAAGAATATTGGTTCATTCAAGAATATTGGTTTCTGCAAGATATTCACCCAGTTGTACCCAATCCTTATAACATTATGATTAACCTTCCAGGAGAAAGCAAATTGTATACCATGCTAGATCTTCAGGACACCTTTTTCTGTGTCCCCCTGAGCCCAGAATCCCAGGAGTTGTTTGCCTTTGAATAGGAAGATGCTGAGTCCCATCAAAGGCAACAATATTGCTGGACAGCCTTGCCTCAGGGATTCAAGAACTCTCCCACTATTTTGGGTAGTGTGTTAAGTAAAGACTTGAGATATTTACATTTAGAAAAGAGTGCTGAGTGCAGCGGCTCACACCTGTAATCCTAGCACTTTGGGAGGCCAAAACGGGAGGATCACTTGAGCCCAGGGGTCTGAGACCAGCCTGGGAAACATAGAGAGACCCTGTCTCCATAAAAAAAGGAAAAAAAAAGTGTGTAAAAAAGAAAGAAAAGGGAACTATCTTACAATATGTATATGATACCTTGGTTGGTAGCCTCTCTAAAGAGGAATCTGATAGAAATACTGTCATTACCCTAAACTTTCTAGCTGAAAGTAGCTATAAGGTATCTAAAAAGAAAACACAGATTTCAAGGGATCAAGTTAAATACTGGGCTACTTAATTTCTCAGGGACAGAGAAGTCTTCCCCAGGATAGGAAAATGCCTCCTCCTGAGAACCAAAAGCAGTTACATGGATTCTTGGGAATGGTAGGATTCTGTAGAATATGGATTCCCAATTTTGGTATCTTATCAAAGCCCTCATATGAAAAGCTACAAGGGCCAGAGCCAGACCCTTTTGAATGAGGTGGGCAGTGTAACCAGCTCTTC
This sequence comes from Hylobates moloch, assembly GCF_009828535.3. Classification (NCBI taxonomy): domain Eukaryota; kingdom Metazoa; phylum Chordata; class Mammalia; order Primates; family Hylobatidae; genus Hylobates; species Hylobates moloch. Next base: position 15,565,548 of record NW_026652286.1, on the reverse strand, counting down.
AACAATCTAAAAGAAGCACTGACCACTGCTCCTGCTTTAGCCCTGCCTAACTTGGCTTAACCTTTTTACTTATTTGTCCATGAAGGGCAGGAAATGGCTGTGGGTGTGCTTACCCAAATGCTAGGACCACTGAGAAGAGTGGTGGCTTATTTTTTTGAAACACCAGGGGATGGTCCTTATGGCTAATGGCAGTGGCTACAACCTGCCTGGAGAAGCCCCAATATCCATACCAAGGTGTGCCAGATCTTTCACCCTGCCATGCTCCTGCCCACCTCCCAGGAGCCCCTCATACATGAATGCTCAACCACTACTGATAAAATATATTCCAGTGGAAAGGGCCTAGAAAGTGAACCCCTTCAGAACTCCAAGAGGTCTGGTTTGTAGACGGGAGTAGTTTCATAACAATGGGCCAGCAAAAAGCAGTGTGCAGTGATATGCTTACTTGGGCATAAGCAGGCTAACAGCCTACCTCCCAGGACATTGGCCCAGAAGGCTGAGATTATTATGTCAGCCTGACCGAAGCCTTGTCCTTAGGGCTAGGCAAGGCCATCACTCTCTACACAGACTCTAAGTGTATTAGCCCGTTCTGATGCCGCTATAAGGACATAACTGAGACTGGGTAATTTATAAAGAAAAGAGATTTAATTGACACTCACAGTTCCACAGGGCTGGGAAAGCCTAAGGAAACTTACAATCATGGCGGAAAGGGAAGCAAACACATCCTTCTTCACATGGCAGCAGCAAGGACAAGTGCAGAGTGAAGAGGGGTAAATCCCCTTATAAAACCATCAGATCTCATGAGAACTCACCCGCTATCATGAGAACAGCATGGAGGCAACCATCTCCAAGATTCAATTACCTCCCACTGGATCCCTCCCATGACAGATGGGAATTATAGGAACTACAGTTCAAGATGAGATTTGGGTGGGGACACAGCCAAACCATGTCATTTATGCCTTCTATGTACTCCATGCCCATGGGGCAATTTGGAAAGAAAGAGGCCTCCTGACTGCAGGCAATAAGTAGATTAAGCATACAAAAGAAATATTACAGTTGTTACAGGCAGCCCTGGTCAGCATGAGGAAGTTATAGAAGAATGACCTCTGACTCAGACCCCTGAAGAATGAGGATGATATATCTCTAGGGGGAAGATCTCAACTAGGGGAAGATCTCTAGGGGGAAGATTTATAAGCAGACAGGGAGGGTCTCCAGGAATAACAGGAATTTAATCAACCACCCATCAGCTTGGTTTACCACCTCCTGCCCTGTAGCCTGTTATTCTCCAAACCCTGGGTGGAATGGAGTCACCTTATTGGTTTAAACCAGCTCCTCAACGGAGCAGCAACACAGCAACATAGATGAACTCGAGTGAACCTTCTCATGACCATGCTAAAATCTCCACCCTAGGTGGAGCTGTAGCTTCATTACCATAACATGCAACCTACATGTTGACATGATGACTCACTGCATCTACGCAACTAGGACCCCTCCTTGACATGCAATGACCCCCGTCTTCCCTTTCTACCGCCCCATAAAACCCTACTGTCACTTTCCCTCAGAGAGACACTGCTTTGGAGAATATTCCCAGTGTCATCCTTACTTGTGCCAAGAAATAAAATTCCTATCTATCAAAACCTGTGTTCTTGTGGGGAGTTATTTGTTATTCACCAGGTAAGAAACCCTGGTATTTTTCGGGTAACAAATCTGGTAAAGCCAGGTGGGACAAAGCCAGGTGGGACTGTAGACTGAGCTCCGACTCAACCTCCCTTATCGGCTGCTGACAGGTGAGGCAGTGAGCTGAGGAAACACGCTCGGGCTAACTCAGGTGTGTTGCCAAAAGGGAAACAGGAGAAGGGCCTCCGTACGCTCCCGCCTGGTGATGAGTCTGCCACCCTGGTATTTTTTGGGTAACACCTTCAGTCATGTCCCCATCTCTGACCCAATCAGGCAGGCCAGGCAGATGGCGTTTATCATTGCCCAGGCCAGGGGTGGTACTGAATTGGCAGCCTCGTCAGGACCACACTGGAAGAAAATGGCACTGCCCTCCAAGTAAGGGGGTGCTGTTTTATGTAAAGGAGGTGTTGGGGATCGGAAACCAAACCCCCAAAATATGATACTTTGACATAATCAACTGAAGAAGCTTCAAGGTCTCTCTGACCTTCCCCCCGAACCTCATAATCTCTCCCAAAGAAGCTGAAGTTCCTTTATCTCCCTAGGATCCAGACGTACCAAGGAGAACAATTGTTGTTTTTTTTTTCCCTCCCTGAAATACCAAGAATATAACCACACCTAAACAGACCCTTTCACTGTCAAAGACAACTATTTACAAGTGAGTTTCTGTTCCACTAATGAGTGGATTACCAGGGATCCACTCATTCTCCCTAATAATCCTTTATTGCCCCTCTTCTCTCACCTCTCATAACCTGTGTTGCCAGGATGGCATATAAGTTTCTGAACTCTGTTGAAGGACAGGCAATCACTGTGATTTTCCCCATGCACCCGTTAAGTAGGTTTATATGCTTTTTTTCCAATTAATCTGCCTTTTTTGAGTTGATTTTTTCAGCAAACCTTCAGAGGGTGAAGGGGAAGTTTCCCTTGGTCCTTACAGAGGAAAAGGATCCTGGAAAAATGAAAGTTAGAATCCCTTGATCAGTAGGATTTTCCAGGGGAGTCTCAGACCCAGAGTAATATCTAACTCCAAGGCTACCATTATGAAGGGGCCAGGCTCTGCAAAGGGAAAAAGGGAGAATGAACAGTCGTAAGATGACTGCTGTTTCTAAGGGCCTGTCCTTGTTGGTACACACTGCTTGGTCTAATTTTGAAACTATATCATCCTCATTTTACAGATGAAGAAACAGACGATCAGGACAGTTAAGCAATTTGCCCAAAGTCATACAGCTAGTAAATACTAGAGCTGGTAGAGGGAGGCACAGTTCTCCATCCTCCGACAGGGAGGAAAGGGTTAATTTCAGGTGCGCTCACCTAGCGTACCTCACTGTCAAAGCCTTAAAAATATTTTTATGACCCTTCAACCAGACTTTCTTTGGATGCTTTCCAAAGCTCAAATGAAGCAACATATCTTCCCTTTCATCTCTGATTTTTGGAGGGCAGGATGTGCTATTTCAATGTCTCTGGACAGACACAGAAAAAGATATGGGAATGGGGCAGAAGCTAGTGTTGTCTACACTGCCCAAAGAGTCACTGGGTCTCCAACCACATTAACCAGCGTTCAGCCTGGCTGTTGAGTGTCCCCTGTTCACACATCCTGTGCAACAACTAGCATGGATGTTGCAGAGTCAGCACATCAAGTGGAAGCAAGAGGATGGAGTCTGTCTTACCTTGTCCCTAATTTCTGTCTCTGACACCTGCCAGCTGTCCTCTAACAAGTAACTTAACCTCCATTAGCCTCAGTTTCCTCCTCTGTAAAATGGGAATATCATACCTCTTTTAAAGATGTGCCAAACACATATTATTATCCCCATTCTACTTGTTCCACCCACAATTCCTGTCCCTTCTGGCCACAGAAGAGAAGGGACATATTCCTGACTCAAGGTTAGAAAACCCACTGGCCAATAAGAAACCACTGACATTGTATAGGGAATGTCAACTAAGGAGTGGAGAGTCCACCAGCCAGTGGTAGACACTTCAGGTGCAAGGTCCTGGGTGAAGGGGGTTGGAAGGGCTATTTGAGTTCAAGCACAAAACAAATGAGTAGAGGAAGCCAGTGAAGAAAAAAGAGAGCTGGGAGGAAAACAGATGCCAGAGAGAGAGAAGCAGAATGAGAACAGTAATGTGGCTCCTGAACAACAGAGAAAGAGCATGAAAGAGCCTGCCATTGCTTCCTTCTTCCTTAGCTTGTGTGAGGTCACAGTCTCCATTTCATCTGAGCCAGCCTGAGGAAGTTTCCATTCCTTATGTCAGAACAATGCAACACAAAACACCGAGGGGGCAAAAAGACCATTGGGAGAGTTGTCTTCTTGACACATAGTAGGTGCTCAATAAAAATCCTCACACTTCTCTTTCTAGTCTTGATTGAGGATAAAACACACTCAAACTAGCCCCATGTGACTGCAGCCAAGTCTGTATTCAAATCACTTTCCTTCTACCCTTCTATTCCAAAAACCATGGCCAAACTATGTGAGATATACTGCATAATTAGTGCGTACCTCTTAGCTTTGCCTAATTACCTCTTTTATCAATTAAAAATATTTTCCCATTAAGGAGAGGAGTTGAGAGGGAGAATGGAGTCACTTCCCTATTTCTAAAGCCTCTGAAAAATCCAGCAAGATAATGTCACTGATTTGGTTAATTTCAGGTGCACATCGGGCTATTCGACCTAGGTGAATTTAATGACTCAGGACAGGTTGGGCGATGAATGTCCCTGTAAATCATTTATAATTGCAAGCATAAAAATTAAAAATCAGTCTGAAGAGCAAGATAACGTAATGGTAATGACAAAGAGCAGTAATCTGAAGATAGCGGCTCCTTGCTTTAATCAGGCCCATTCGAATGACAGAGCGCTCAGCCTCTGGGGGATTGTTCTGGAAACAAAAGGCTGGGAACCTACTTCAGTCTCTAATGACTCACTACGTTAAAAGAAATTAACTGAATTTTCATATTATAATTATAAAACTTAATAGGGAATTTTTCCCCTTCATACTCTTTATTTTTCTTCTAGTTGAGATAAACCAAGAGACAGCCTATTCTCCTTACAAGGATGAGTTTAAAGGCCAGTGATGTTCAGCCATGTCACACTGAAGGTCCAGCTAATAAATTGTGTCCAAAAAGAGGCACTGTCAGTGCTATAACAGATAGTTTCTGGAGGCTTTGAGAAATTTTAAAAAGTCCTCACCTTATTTTCAATGTGTATATGACACTGTAGCTCTCCAAGACAGCCAGATCAAGAAGGAGATAAGCAATAAAGCATCAAATTCTTCTCTCTGGTGCTTGTGAAGCACAAACTGAACATTCTCCTTCCCTTGCCTTTTCTGCCTGGTAGACATTTAGTCATAGTTCCAGGTCTAATTTAGGTGGAACTTCCTCTAGGAAGCTTTCCCTGATTACCACCCTTCCTCCTCTTTTCCCAGAACTTCTCCCTTCCTGGCGGCTCATCATTCTCTCTTCTGGGTTTCCTCTGAACCCTAAACACAGACCTAATCCTGGACTTATCACACTGTGTGTCTTACTGTCACAGGAGTAGGATAATTGCATTCTCTCCTACAAAGCTATCAGTACTTTGAGGAGAGGCTATGTAGGAATCATGACCAACCGACCCTCCAAACACATGCCACATTGTAGGCATTAATAAATATTTGTTGGCTGATCGAGATCTATCTTAATTCCAGGTTTAACCCGGGAGAAAAAAGTGAGGGCAGAGTTAAGAAAATACCAAGCCTTTAGCACTGAAGAATAAAAAATACAAAGAGAGATAAGGGGTAGGGGCAGTCAGTACATAAGCTTCTTTAAATAGACACACAAATACACAATTCTTGCTCTTGATAATAAGAAAATAAACATGGGGTATTTTCTCTGAAGCTTTTAAATATTTCCAACAGCCCTTGATAAAATTACAGTATTTTCCTGAGCAGCTGGGGTGACATTGCTCCATATAATTTCCTCTCCACGTGAATTGTATTGTGACATTTTTCAGTTGCAAGCAACAGAAACTGACTTCAGCCAACTTAAGGGCAGGGGGAAAGTCAGAGGTAGATTTTGTAATTAGGACATAAAAGCGTCTCACTAAACCGAAGGACAGGAATGTGGCTAGGCAACAGGAAGAACTGGAACTGGGAACTGGGACGTTATGTCTTCAACAGGAGTTTCCTCTCTCTATTCCATAGATCATATTTCCTTGAGCCTCTCTCACCCTCTGTGCCAACGTTAGTGAACATCAGAATCCCCCAGAGGGCTTGGTAACCTGCAGGTTGCTGGACACCTCCTCTGAGTTTCTGAATCTGTAGGTCTGGGGTGGGAACTGAGAATGTGTGTTTCTGACCAGCTCCCAGTGATGCTACTGCTACTGATCTGGGCACCAAATTTGAGAACAATTTCTCTGTACCAGCTAGTGTACAGGGCAGGAAGAAGGTCAATGGAGCTGCCACATTTGCAGGTCACAGTCATAGCCACCAAGAGAGACTCAACCTGGTCCCACTTTCAGCTTCCTGGGAGACAGAACTCATTGCCCCAAGTGGATTAAGAATCTACCCTGGGCCCATCAGCTCTGGCTAGACACATGGCTGCCCCCTGAGCACACTGAGCCATTCCCAGGGAACAGGAGCTGGGCAAGCCACCCAATGTGACTGCCATGAGACTCAAAGGAGTCTTGCATTTTTACTGGACTAGTGGAAGCCCAGATACCTTTAAGACAGCAGAAGCTCAGAGCTCAGGAAACTCTCTCTCACCTGAAACAAAACTCAGAACTACTCCCATCTCTACAAACAGCAGCTCCTGTCAAATGTGTGAGGGCAGGAAGGAAGTAGGGCTTCCTTCCCATGTGACACTGCGGCAGAGGGTTGAAGAGCTTGGTCTGCAGCAGTGGTTCTTAAGCATTCTCAAGCAGGGGTGATTTTGCCCCCTAGGGACACTTGGACATTTCCGGAGACAGTTTTAATTTTCACAACTTGGAGGTGAGGAGTAGGGCTGCTACTGGCATCTAATGGATAGAGACCAAAGATGCAGCTAAACATCCTACAATGCACAGGACAATCCCCATAACAAAGACTTCTCCAGCCCAAAATGTCAATAGGGCCAAGACTGAGAAATTCTGGTTGAGAGCCTAAGAGATCCTCAAAAAAAGAAAAGTTATGGTCTTCTCCTCCACAGCACGGGTGACACTGTTCCACATAGTTGAATCCCAGTCCCACCCACTGAGTTAGAGCCCTACACGGCTGCTTACTGGCTGCGGGAACTCAGGCAAGCACAATCCCTCTAAGCCTTAGTTTCCACATATGTAATATGGGACACTAGGGCTGTTGGAGGGAATTTAATGAATTAATAGCCATAAAGAACTTAGCCCAATGCCTGACACACAGTAAGCACTCCATACACAGTAGTTATGTATCAATGTTATTACTGCTGTTATTATTATTATGTATTTGTGATTGGCCTTGGGATAGATAGCTCAATGAATTCAGGAATTATTGTGAGGGTGGGAAAAAGTAGGCTAAACTCTCATGGAAAAGAATAAACGGGGTGGCAGTGGGGTTGGGAGGGCCACTCATCTTAAAGATAGGAGACACTAGAACCTGTATGTGGCATCATTCTGCATCCTCTTTCCCTCTCACAGCAAAGTGTTTTTATGTTGGCACTATTCATACTGAATTAGGGAAAGTAAATATTAATAGGAGATGATACTAATCACCCATGACAGAAAATTCCCACTCCGATCAAACTTTCATAACACATTAGGAGCAAAAAGCCCTCTCCTGCCTCTTACAGGCCAATCTCCACGTTGCCCATACGCGATGGTAATCACAAGCGTCTGTCCATCTGCAGAAGGCTCCTTAACACAGGCCAATGACAACGTGCAAACCGAGATTGCACTGCAAATGCTCACTGCCCAAGTGCCAAGGCCAGCCTCCATCACATGGTCGGTGGTAATCACAGTGTCCTTGATGCTCCTCAATGCGGGCACAAAGCTCTGCCTATCCAGGGGAATCACTGTATCTTGACATTTTAGAGTTAAAAAGACCTTGGAGGTCTTCCAAACCAATTCACTCACATAAGCTATCAGTTCATGCAAGGGACTAAGTAAATTTATCTAACCACAAGGTACTAAATCTTCTGTAGGAACTGGACATTAGGTGGAGTGGGGGAATAATCTGAAGATCTTTCACTTCCAATGCAATTGTGGTAGACAGCCCTTTAGGAGAGTTCTGGGCCAATATCTAGCTGGACTTTGTCACATTTTATTTTTTAGTTTGCTTTGATTCAATTTGATAGTCTCTGTCATTTAATTGATTAGTTATATTTCTTGAGATACTGAATTATTTCTGCCATCTTATTTTGTGTGTTTCTGTTGGCTACCCACTTCTTGACTTCTTTCCCCTCATTTTCTGGCTTCTTTTAGATTGACAAAGTTTTCTATAATTTTTCTTGTTTACATTGTTAGTTTGGAAGGTATAGAGTGTATTTCTAGTCTTCTAGTGGCCATCCTTAATCTTTTTTTTTTTTTTTGAGATATCAAAAAAATGAGACAGCATCTTGCTCTGTTGCCCAGGCTGGAGTGCAGTGGTGTGATCATGGCTCACTGTAGCTTTGACCTCCTGGGCTCAAGCAATCCTCCTTCCTCAGCCTCCTGAGAAGCTGGGGCTACAGATACATGCCACTACTTCAAGCTAATTTTTAAAAAAAGTTTTGGTAGAGCCATGATCTCACTATGTTGCCCAGGTTGGTCTCAAACTCCTAAGCTCAAGCCATCTTCCTGCTTCCTCCCACAGTGCTGAGATTACAGGTGTGAGCCACCACATTCTGCCATCCTTAGTATTTTAACCAACTTATTTAATTCTACATTTGTACAACAAAGTCCCAAATTGCTCATTATTTCTGTCTTCCTCCCAAATGTGACATAAATCTTAGTGGGCAAAAATGGTCATATTGCACTGAAGCCTAAAATATTTACTCTCTGGCCCTTTAAGAAAAAGTTTGCAGGCCCCTGCTCTAGAATAATAGTTTAGTAGGGTGGAAAAATTATAGGTTGACAGTTATTTTTTTCAACACTTTGAACATATTCCTTCAGTGTCTTTGGCCTTTACTGTTGCCCATAAGAAATTATACTTTATGTATTACAGTTTTACTATGATGTGTTTAGCTGTGAATTTTCCTTTATATGTACTGCTTGGAATTCAGCATACACTATACATAAGGTGATCATGCCTTTCTTCAGTTTCTTGTCAGATACTGTTTCTCTGCTATTTCTTACACTGGAGTTCTTCATCTATATATTATATCTCTTAACTTTAAAAAAAATTGTTGTTTTTAAAATGTCCTCTCTGTTAGTGCTGCATGCTACTAACTAAAGCACATGTTAACTCAGTGCTATCTTCCAGTTCACTAATTCTTTCTCCAACTACATATACTCTAAAGTTTATACTATTGCTTTTCTGGTTTGGTGGCTATATTTTTTATTTTCAAGATTTCTAATTGGTTCTTATTTCATTTGTTGGTTTATTTTACCTTTTATTGCTTGCTTGACTTCCTTATTTGACAGCTTTGCAATTACCTCCACGAAGATCACCCCCAATCAGATCTTCTAATGGCATTTCAGGGCTCCTGTCCCATGTATTGTTGGGAAAATCATAGATCCAATCATGAAGCAGTGGCCAGTTTAGATGAATTCTTACTCAAGAAGCTCTGGGTTCTCCAGCCTCTATAGGTTCCCATCATTCTTACAGTCATAGCCCAGCAATTCTGAATTTTTCCACAAGGGACACTGGGCAATGTCTGCAGATACTTTTGGTTGTCACAACCGGAGGGGGTGGGTTGTTGTTACCGGCATTTAATGGGTAGAGGCCCAGGAACAGTGCTAAACATTCTACAATGCATAGAACAACTCTACTACACAGAATTATCTGGCCCAATGTGTCAACAGCCCTTAGGGTAGGAAACTCTGCCATAGCCCCAGGTAGTGATCAGCACTTTTCAGTCTCCTTTCACAACTAAGGGAGCTACACTCCAGCTCCCAGCTTTAAGCAGCTTTAAGCAGTGAGTGTGGCCTGGTGAGCACTGTTAATTGCTGAGATCCCTCAGAGGTGGATCTCCTAGTGATCATTGTGAGCTTCTAGACCCAGAATCAACAGACCCAATGATGAAGCCCCATGGGTGTTGCATTTCTGGTCTGTGGACTTACCCTATTCCTGAGCCATGCCTCTTATACCTTTTTGGTTTTCTACTTTAACATTTAATTTCTCACCTCTGTATGTCTGAAGCAAAGATATTGAGTCAAAACACGAACTCACTGTGCCACCTTCACCCAAGCCAAATGCTTAATAAGGAAAGTCTACACGATTCAACCATTTCTTTTTCCTTTGTTTTATTATTTCTTAGATTTTTTTTTAGATAAAAATATCAGATGTTTTGCAGTATGCTCTCCCACAACTCACTGTATAATGAGATAATACTTTCTAGGTTGAATTTTCTCAGAGGTATTTTCAAGGGAGCAGCTCAAAGGGGCCTTTGAAAAGATCTAGAAGCCTTGCAGCTGACAGGAGGAAAAGGAGACCCTGATGGATCCTGGCACATTTCACTGGAGCTTCTCCCACATTTAAAGGATGCTGGGGTGCAAGGTGGAGGTTTTTGAAGGTTGTATTTCAATGGACACAGCTTCCTTTCCCTGTGACCTGTGCCCCTGCTTCCTTGTGTCTTGGTGACCCAGTGGGAACTGCTATATATGGAAAGAGGATAGTTATGAAATGCCCAAGGCAGGCGTCTCAGTCTCAAATGAGATTAGAGGAGCAGGATGTGGAAAATCAAAACCACAGAAGACTCTAAAATTCTCTGACACTGGATAAAGCGCAACTGTCATCAACATCCAACGTTTTGCTTTTCCAAGCCCACTGGGTCTGAGTGTTTCATGTGCAAGACCAGGACTCGGTTCCATCTAATTCAGATGCCATGCATCCCCTGCAGTGTCTCCCCTCTGGGGACTGCCCTAGCCCAGCAGAGGTATGGTTCCTAGAGTCTCCGTCCAGAGCCCTGTTTATCGTGAGTCTGCTCCTGGCTCACCCCAGGCTCACTTGATTGGATGAAAGATGGACACCTGGCCTAATTAGCTTCTGTCTCTGGGGAAATTGAATTTGAGTAATGAAGATGTAGTCATTTACCTGTGGGGAGCCTAGCTGGAAGGTCACGTGGAATTGGAGGCTGAGGACACCATTTTGGGGTTGCCAGAAGAAGGCCATGTGCAAGCAGGACCACCATGTGCAAGGGCATCCAACTGAGAAGCAAGTGAGCCTGGAAACTCAGCTTGCCAAACTGTGTGCCCTGGAGTGGACACCTTCTTCTAATTTGCACGAAGTTGTCACACGGGCTAGCATTGGAACCCGTGTGCAAGTAGATGAGTGTGCAGAGGAGATGGCCTATAGAGACAAGAATGAAGGAAATGGGCAGCCTGGATGCGAGACAAGTAGCCTCAGGGAGGAATAACGAGTGAGATGGAAGAAAGAGTTGCCTGTAGTCCTCAAAGCTACTGAGCCCTTTGTTCTAGTCCCTGCAAACACCCAGCTCCACTTCCTACCTATGGCTTCTGGGAAATGTTCTAGTGTCCTTATAATAAATTCCCCATTGCTTAAATTAGCTTTAATGAGTAGATTTCTGTTCTTTGCAATTAAAAATATGCTGTTGTGATTAAGCTTGTTCTTATGTACTATTGTATGCTCAGAGCCTAGCACAGTGTCCACACATAGTAGTTGCTCAGTGAAGATTTGCCAAATAAATGCATGGATGAGAAACTTGTGAAATGAGTGGTTTAAGAAAGTGCCAGTATTTGAGATTCCTCACCAAGTCCACCTGGCACAACAGAAAGATGAGGGTTTCCATGGTGAAATTAAGCCAGTAACATTTTTCACCAGAACACATTGGTGAAATTCCAGTAAGAAAATACAGTGTAAGCCTCAATTTTCAGAGGCTTATGATGCTCCCTTGGTGAAAAGAAAATTTACGTCAGTGGTGAAATAAAATCTAGGATTTTTTAAAATGACAATAAAAATGTTTAGCAAAGCTAAAATTTGGAATTCTTGCTGGAATGATATATTAACTAAAAAAAAAAAAACAAAACCCAACATCTCAACCAAGCGTGGTAGCTCATACCTATAATCCCAGCACTCTGGGAGGATGAAGTTGGGGGGTCACTTGAGGTCAGGAGTTCAAGACCAGCCTGGCCAACATGGTAAAACCCTGTCTCTATTAAAAATACAAAAATTAGCTGGGCGTGGTGTTGGGTGCCTGTAATCCCAGCTACTCCGGAGGCTGAGGCAGAAGAATTGCTTGAATCCAGGAGACAGACGTTGCAGTGAGCCGAGATCACACCACTGCACTCCAGCTTAGGTGACAGAGCGAGATTCTGTCAAAAAAAAAAAAAAAAAATCTATAAATTTAGAAAAGGAGAAGGAGAATTTATTTTTTATAAAGGGTTATAGACTACAAGGTGGCCATCCTCCAGCCTGGGAAGCACAGCCTTTGGTCAAGACCTGAGACAGGCACTTCAAAGGAGGAGGGATTAGGGTAGGAGCTTTATTCTGACTGGGTTGGCTAAACATACACATTCAACAGGTTATACGAAAATCCACGGATAGTCATGAAAGTTCTAACACATGCGTACTGAACAAACATGTATGTAACATGTTTCCTTCGGGGTGGAGACTTAATGTTTAAATGTGTTACAGTTGGGCCCTACTCATCAAAGGGTCTTTTCAGAACACAAAGGCATGCAAGTGTGCAGCCTCTGTAAACAAGCCAGAACCAGTTCATGGTTCATGGTCTTATCTGGAGGAATGTTACCAAAGTCAGTCTCTTGTCCAATCAAAGCTGTAGTTCTGGCTGGTGGAACAGGTATTCAGTGAGTCAGTGTCTATGAGCTGGATGAATTTGAATTATTTTAATATTGCTAATCTCAAGGCCAGTGCTTGTTTAGCTGCTGAGAAAAAGAAAACCCTTGCAGCAGGTAGAACATAGCTTATTCTCAATTGTTGGGGTTGGGGCTGATGTGTGACTTAAACCTTCCTGCCATGGCCTTAGATCCTGTTTATGATTTGGTATTTTATTGCCACAAAGTCTGCTCCATCTTAGGGTCTCTGTTTTAACATTAATGCTGGTCAGTTATTGTGTCTAAACTCCAAAAAGGATAGGGTATAATAGGATAGGGTATTTGCCACCCGACACAGCTAGGAACTCAGTGTTAAGGTTTTGCTGGGGTCCCATTGGCCACAAGGGGGTCCATTCAGTCAGTAGGGGGTGCTCAGGATTTTATTTTAAGTTTATATATAGATATTTCAACTGGGATGGCCTGCAAGAGATCAGTCTATTCAGCACTATTCTTGGAAGCAGTAGCTCAGAGTTTCAATAACCTGCGTGAGGTCGCACAGCAAGGGTGGGACAATGGAGCCTCGATCTCAAGTCTTTGGCTCTCAAGGCAGTGTTCTACTATAACAAGCTGCCCCTGGCCAAGGAGGTTCTTATCCTTCCTCATGACTTTGCTACTGCAATTAAAAAAGACACCTTTTCTGATACCCATTGAAACAGTTCTGTCTTTTAACCCTTGTCAAATGGTTGGACTAATGACTGCATTTATGCATTTATAAATTGAGCACACATTTAAGAAACAACAACCCATCAAATACATCAGCTTCATTGCAGCTCCATTAAAAAAAAGTTTTAAATGACCAGGTTACCAAAAAAATGTAATTTTCTACTGTATTATTGCCTGTGAAATATTACAAGTGCGAAATGTAATTACATTAATGCTATTTTTGATATCATATCAGCAAATTATGCCGAGTCCTCACGGTGACACTTCTATCAGGGTAAGCATTATCCTGTTGTGAGTGTCGATCCCCGGGGAAAATGAAGTCGCTCAAATGGTTTCGATGTTCCAGCAATTAGCCACCTCAAGGCTGTTGAAGCTGCCAGGGAAGGGTTGATTTCAGAGCCACTTACGGAATGTTTAACCTGTAAACATCTAGGCCACTTACCTCCTGTTTGTCTTTTTTCCAGTTAAGCCCCAGAGAATCCTCTTTATGTAAGCAAAGCATCATTTTATGTAATAAGACTTTTTCTATTTCTATTTTCCTTCTTAATCATCAGCAAATCCCTTTCTGCTATTAAAATACACACCATGCAAAGTGGAAAAAGAGCTGATAAGTATATATTGTGCTGGGGAGTAATACCCTAATGCCATGAGGAAAAAAAACACACACAATGTGATATGTTGGAGGATTAGCTATGTTCATGTTGAGCAAACAAAAATAATAACTTCAAGTATCCTCTGGAGACCGCTGATTTGTTTTCTGAAGTTCAGAAGCTTTACTAGAAGATTTAAAATGATGCCAAAAAAATCAAAATAAAAACCACACACTTAGGCTTTTTAAGATTCCCATTTACTCTGGGTGTAAAAACACCATGTGCTGAAGTCAGCTTACAGGTGGGAAGAAGCTGTCTGGGCAAAAATGTCCCTCTGGGCAAATACCATGCAGAATTTCAAATCCTTTTTTCTACCAAAACAAAAGACTCCATCTTCACCTCACTCTTAGTGAACTCTATTAAAAATTAACTGGAAAGACCTTGTGATATAAATGCAATAGTAAGTTGCTAATATTAATTACTTATTAATAGTAAGTTGCTAATTAGACTTCTGATTAAATTCTGTAAAAATTAAAGTTTTGAAGCTGGAGATTTTTCATAAACAGGTATTTCATCCATAGTGTAAAACCAACCTCTCCGAAAAGGAAACAGTTCCCTCCAACTCAGCAGCTGCAATGAAGCTTAGCTGCAATGAAGAAAGCATTAAGGTCAGTTACCAGATCTTGAGCATCTCTGCATTTTCAGTTCTATTTTAGGCAGAGAACCACCCCTTAGGCTGCCATTCCATCTGGAAAATGTAATTAATAAATCATCAGTTCTCAGCTCTGCATGCTGCCTTACAGAGCGTACAAGAAAGAGAAGGGAAATCTAAGCTCTATTTATTACATATCAGCCCCTAGCTCTGACATGCATGTCTTCTAAAGTGCCCCTGGATCTCTAGGAAAATAGGTGCTCAGATTTTCATGGGGAAACTCAGCCCTCTCCTCTGATGCATGGAATCCCCTGCTCTCTCTAACAATCTAATCTGCAAGCCTGGACTACCATACAATCTCAACCTTATTCTCTTGATTCAGCCAAAGAACAGAAATACCTCAAGGGGCTTCCAGGGCCTAACGAAAGGCACCCTTCTGCAGTAACAACCTCAAGAAAGCCAGGGGTAGGAGGAGACCTGGGGTGGAGTGCAGGGTGGGCGGGGGGGTGGGGGGGGGGGGGGAGGGGCGCTGGAGCGGCTACCAGTTCAGGTCCCTGGGGGAGCAAAGCATTCTTAAATTGGAATCAGATTGAACAGATTCAAACTCAGGCTCTTTCTGGGGGTGTGAAACTTGGGAAACTGACTTAACCTCTCTAAACCTCAGTTGCACTTCAGAGTAACCACTTAACTCTTAGTTATTACTATGAAGTTTTTAGCTGAAAACCCGGGAAACACCTGCAAGTACTTTTAGTCACAGTTTTTTGTTTTTTTTTTTAATGAGAAAAATGATGCATAGAGATGTAAACGGCCATGCCAAAGTCAAGATGGTAACTGCAGTGCATGGTGCACAGCTCTGTCCAAGACCCCAGGATCTCATCCTCATGACGGTTTTACTCTTCTACATAATCCGAGTGTCTCCCTTGTCATCCTTAGGCCGGGAGAACTATCTGAATGCTGCGTTAAACCTAAAAATCATACTTAAAAAAACATTTTAAAAAAGCCCTTTTAAGCTTTGATTTTACAATATTTACTCACTCCGCATGCAGCCCTGATTAATGCCTGAATTCAACCATTGTGGTAGTGTGTATATATGCCATTTATATATAATTCCAATCCTCCACACCTAACTGGAGTGCTGTCTTGGCTTCGGGGTTTCTGTGCCTCCTTGCTTCAGAACGCCAGGCATTTGGGATTAAATCCAGCCTGAAATGTTATTTGCTCTGTTTAGTGCTTTTATGATGATTCTCTTATTATCTGCGTGTGCTTCGGTGCTAATTGTACATTACAATGGTTGTAAGCAGGCAGCCTGCGAGCCAAACAGGAGAGTGTGGGGTTTGGAACAGCCGCTATTTAGGGTCCAGGCAAGGGAAGGGCTAGAGGAAGAAACACCAAAAAGAAAAAAGAGGGTAACTTTATTTTGGTGTTCAGAGAAAACAGGACCCTGTGCTGCCCCGGGACCAAATTAACTATTTCAGGATATTTAGCAAATTGTTCCATCATGAAAATCTGTAAAAGAGAAAAATTAGTGTTACCCCTAAATCCTACATCTAAAATCCTATGTCTTCAGATGCCAGAATCCATATGTGACTGTATCCAAGGAATGTTAAAAAAGGGAAATACACAATTTAAGTTATAAAAGCAGTCAAAAGATTTTGATGATAGTCAACATACCAATTTAAGCAAGAAGATTAAATTAGCCAAATAATAAATTTCCAAACCTGAGTTTAAAAGAAACTTTATGTCTACGGCCATACCACCCTGAACGCGCCTGATCTCATCTGAAAAGAAACTTTATAATCGGCCCTCTGATATTTATGCTAATATAAGAATTTAGAGGAAAATTATGCTCCACCCTCTACAAAGACATTTCCAGTAGCTTAGAAATAACAATGAGCCCCCCAAATCATGCTCTATGGTGCCATATTCTAATATTCTACAAATAGTTTGCAAGTTATTTTAAAAGACCATATGTGGCACTAAAATGCATGTACAGACGAATGATAAATTGCATATAGAAAACAAATTATGTAGTAATTCTTGGCATTTTTATTACCTTAAAAATGATTTTAGCATTGACATTTTGTACAGTGTAATGAAACACAAATTATAATTAGAAACATCTTGGTGTTCATTCTTGAATTCATCTTTTGCAATTCCCAGTTTTCTGACAACTGCTCAGGCACTGGAGACGAGGGACAATCAAATGTTACCAGCCTCAAACTTAACTTGCCCACAGTCTCTAGGATTTCAGCTCTTTGCACGTTTCAGGATGATTATCAGAAGGGCCAGATTTATGTGAGGCCATTGAAATCTAAGCTGCAGTGCCCTTCAATGGCTCAAGCCCTTTTGAAGGTCCTAGACCTAATTTTGTCTTGTTTTTTTTTGTTTGTTTTTGTTGTTGTTGTTTTTTTATAAATAGGTCTTCTCAAATGCATACATATCAAGCCCCACCCAAACTGCTCCTTGGTAGACTAGATGAACCTTGGTTGGCATCTGAGCCAGGTCATGGATAGCAAAATGCCAGCCCTGCTGAGTCCCTTCGCAACAGTGTGCTCACCAAGTGCACGAACGCCTGGCATCATCAGACTGGGTGGTGAGCAGATGACACTCCGAGTGACAATCTCAGTGGGTGATTTTCCTTGCACGATGCAGGCAGATACTGTAGTATAAGATGGTTTGAGATGAATTTTCTTTTTAAAAAAGAAGTATGTTGGCAATGCTTTGCTAGCCCTTGTTTTTCATATGTAACGAAAATTTGCGGATACCTGTGAAATGAACCTGAGTGTTCCCAAACAAGGATTCCAACCAACTTTCAGTAAGTTAGTAGGCCTTTAAAAAAAATCAGGCTTGCAAAATGGTACAGTTTGGCTTTTTGTCTAAACACTTGAAATTTTTTTTACTTAAAATTTTTAATTTATGTAGCACAGCTCAATCCAAAACGGCTTGCAAACTCCATAAAAATATCTAAAACATCTGGCCTGGTTTTTATTTCCTTTCAACTAAGTAATCAAGAGTTTGTAGATTTCACAAATAATTCATTCTCTAAAGACTGTCTAGAGTTTGTCTTAACATCGTCTATTTCATCTTAGAGCTTCTCATGAATACAACATTAAGGAAATGGGTGAATAGATCTAATCTTATTGATCACCTGGCCCAGGTATTTGCTAATATGATGCTAATGTAAACCTCAGAATAATTCTAGGAGGGTAAATACCATTATCTTCATTTTATAGCCATGGAAACAGAGCCTCAGAGAGACAAAAGAAGTAGCCCAAGTCAGGTCGTGTAACTAACTAGTAACAAAACAAGTATGAAGTCCAATCAATTCTATTACACTAGACAAATATTTAAATACACACATAACCATTCTCACAGTATATGAGGAGAATCACTAAGAAAAGTGCGGAATTCATCACCAGTTTGTAGTTCTCAGAAATAAGTATATGTAGCTTGGCTGGGCGTGGTGGCTCATGCCTGTAATCCCAACACTTTGGGAGACCAAGGAGGGTGGATCACTTGAGGTCAGGAGTTTGAGACCAGCCTGGTCCACATGGTGAAGCCCTGTGTCTACTAAAAATACAAAAATTAGCTGGGCGTGGTGGCAGGCGCCTATAATCCCAGCTATTCAGGAGGCTGAGGCAGGAGAATCACTTGAACCCGGGAGGCAGAGGTTGCAGTGAGCTAAGATGGCGTCACTGAACTCCAGCCTGGGCAACAGAGCGAGACTGTGTCTCAAAAAAAAAAAAGTATATGTAGTTTGAAAACTTCAAAATAAAGAAGATGGGGGTTCACAGGAGGTGAGAGCTTATCCAGGATAAAGCAGAGTGAAAGGTAAAGACTATATACAGAGTAAACATTTTCCAATTCTGGTCATGCATTATTATAGCATAACAAACAGAAATTGTGAAGTCACACGGTGAAGATAATACAATAGTCTTTAAAAAAGAGTGCCAAAATTCTTGGGCTACAGCTAAAAAGTGATCAAGGTTACTCAGTCTTGCATCCTAGAAAGTATGCTTAAGGCTTGAGATTTAAGAAAGAAAGAGGACTCTTAAACAACAACTGAGACCAAAAAGCTGGAGAAATTCTTCATGAAACACACTAAGCTTATCATGTTCCATTCCACATTTAGCACTAGACCACATACTTCAAAGAGAAGAGAAGAAAGTATCAGGATAGGATCAAGATTGTATCAGTTTGGAAGTAAGTTAAGGATTCTGAGGCTGTAAATCAGAAATCAGAAAACAAGGTAATTTATTCTGGAATGTGATGTGGTTGAGTTTTCTCAATGGGATTCAATGGAGATGGAAAAGGGCCCACCTAGTTATAAAGCTAGACACTGACAGATTGAATGAGAAAATGGACAGAGGCTAAAACACCAAATCAAGGAAGATGGACAGCCTTTGGCAGGAGAAGAACGGGCCTCTAAAATGAATTTGGGGCATGGGTTGATTTTAAGTCTTTTGGCATCGAAAAAGAATGACAGCAGCACTCAATTTGATCTTGAGAATCAATGCCAATTCCTTATTAAACTGTCAATCTTTCTTAGTGTCATTCCTAAAGATCTTGATTGGATGAATGTACCAGTGAACCAGAACGTTACAAGTTTCAACAGTTCTCCTCGAAAAGTAAACACCAGGCTCCACTCAGAGTTTCCGGCGTTTCTGGTGCCGTTAGCACCACCATGATACTGATTAAGACATCAACAACACCGCAGATATTCCTAAGAAACTACATTGAATTGTTTACTTCATGAATAATTTGCAGAAAATGTCTAATTTTGAAAAATATTTTCAAAATAAAAAGCTGGTATTGGTTTTCATTGAGCCCCCAAACAACGGAAACCTATAAGCTTCCTCAGGGCTGCATTTTTCTCTCCAGAAAATTGTGGGAACAGCCATCCTGGCA
>NW_026652286.1:15536861-15546055 GCF_009828535.3 Hylobates moloch | reverse complement strand
GGTGTCAATTTTGGATCTTTCCTGCTTTCTCTTGTGGGCATTTAGTGCTATAAATTTCCCTCTACACACTGCTTTGAATGTGTCCCAGAGATTCTGGTATGTTGTGTCTTTGTTCTCGTTGGTTTCAAAGAACATCTTTATTTCTGCCTTCATTTTGTTATGTACCCAGTAGTCATTCAGGAGCAGGTTGTTCAGTTTCCATGTAGTTGAGAGGTTTTGAGTGAGTTTCTTAATCCTGAGTTCTAGTTTGATTGGACTGTGGTCTGAGAGACAGTTTGTTATAATTTCTGTTCTTTTACATTTGCTGAGGAGAGCTTTACTTCCAACTATGTGGTCAATTTTGAAATAGGTGTGGTGTGGTGCTGAAAAGAATGTATATTCTGTTGATTTGGGGTGGAGAGTTCTGTATATGTCTATTAGGTCTGCTTGGTGCAGAGCTGAGTTCAATTCCTGGGTATCTTTTTTAACTCTCTGTCTCATTGATCTGTCTAATGTTGACAGTGGGGTGTTAAAATCTCCCATTATTATTGTGTGGGAGTCTAAGTCTCTTTGTAAGTTACTAAGAACTTGCTTTATGAATCTGGGTGCTCCTGTATTGGGTGCATATATATTTCGGATAGTTAGCTCCTCTTTTTGAATTGATCCCTTTACCATTATATAATGAACTTCTTTGTCTCTTTTGATCTTTGTTGGTTTAAAGTCTGTTTATTTTGAGCCTATGTGTGTCTCTGCACATGAGATGGGTTTCCTGAATACAGCACACTGATGCGTCTTGACTCTTTATCCAATTTGCCAGTCTGTGTCTTTTAATTGGAGCATTTAGTCCATTTACATTTAAAGTTAATATTGTTATGTGTGAATTTGATCCTGTCATTATGATGTTAGTTGGTTGTTTTGCTCGTTAGTTGATGCAGTTTCTTCCCAGTCTCAATGGTTTTTACAATTTGGCATGATTTTGCAGTGGCTGGTACTGGTTGTTCCTTTCCGTGTTTAGTGCTTCCTTCAGGAGCTCTTTTTTTTTTTGAGACGGAGTCTTGCTCTGTCACCCAGGCTGGAGTGCAGTGGCACAATCTCGGCTCACTGCAAGCTCCGCCTCCCGGGTTCACACCATTCTCCTGCCTCAGCCTCTCCGAGTAGCTGGGACTACAGGCGCCCGCCACCACGCCCGGCTAATTTTTTGTATTTTTAGTAGAGACGGGGTTTCACTGTGGTCTTGATCTCCTGACCTCGTGATCCGCCCGCCTCGGCCTCCCAAAGTGCTGGGATTACAAGCGTGAGCCACCGCGCCCGGCCCAGGAGCTCTTTTAGAGTATGCCTGGTGGTGACAAAATCTCTCCAGCATTTACTTGTCTGTAAAGTATTTTATTTCTCCTTCACTTATGAAGCTTAGTTTGGCTGAATATGAAATTCTGGGTTGAAAATTCTTTAAGAGTGTTGAATATTGGCCTCCACTCTTTTCTGGCTTGTAGAGTTTCTGCCAAGAGATCAGCTGTTAGTCTGATGGGCTTCCGTTTGTGGGTAACCTGACCTTCTCTCTGGCTGCTCTTAACATTTTTTCCTTCATTTGAACTTTGGTGAATCTGACAATTATGTGTCTTGGAGTTGCTCTTCTCGAGGAGTATCTTTGTGGTATTCTCTGTATTTCCTGAATCTGAATGTTGGCCTGCCTTGCTAGATTGGGGAAGTTCTCCTGGATAATATCCTGCAGAGGGTTTTCCAACTTGGTTCCATTCTCCCCGTCACTTTGAGGTACACCAATCAGACGTAGATTTGGTCTTTTCACATAGTCCCGTATTTCTTGTAGGCTTTGTTTGTTTCTTTTTATTCTTTTTTCTCTAAACTTCCCTTCTCACTTCATTTCATTCATTTCATCTTCCATCACTGATACTTTTTCTTCCAGTTGATCACATCGGCTACTGAGGCTTCTGCATTCTTCACGTAGTTCTTGAGCCTTGGCTTTCAGCTCCAACAGCTCCTTTAAGCACTTCTCTGTATTGGTTATTCTAGTTATACATTTGTCTAGTTTTTTTCCAAAGTGTTTAATTTCTTTGCCATTGGTTTGAATTTCCTCCTGTAGTTCGGAATAGTTTGATCGCCTGAAGCCTTCTTCTCTCAGCTTGTCAAAGTCATTCTCCGTCCAGCTTTGTTCCATTGCTGGTGAGGAACTTCATTCCTTTGGAGGAGGAGAGGCGCTCTGCTTTTTAGAGTTTCCAGTTTTTCTGCTCTGTTTTTTCCCCATCTTTGTGGTTTTATCTACTTTTGGTCTTTGATGATGATGATGTACAGATGGGTGTTTGGTGTGGATGTCCTTTCTGTTTGTTAGTTTTCCTCCTAACAGACAGGACCCTCAGCTGCAGGTCTGTTGGAGTTTGCCAGAGGTCCACTCCAGACCCTGTTTGCCTGGGTATCAGCAGCGGTGACTGCAGAACAGCGGATTTTCGTGAACCGCAAATACTGCTGCCTGATCATTCCTCTGGAAGTTTTGTGTCAGAGGAGTACCCAGCCGTGTGAGGTGTCAGTCTGCCCCTACTGGGGGGTGCCTGCCAGTTAGGCTGCTTGAGGGTCAGGGACCCACTTGAAGAGACAGTCTGCCTGTTCTCAGATCTCCAGCTGCATGCTGGGGAACCACTACTCTCTTCAAAGCTGTCAGACAGGGACATTTAAGTCTGCAGAGGTTACTGCTGTCTTTTTGTTTGTCTGTGCCCTGCCCCCAGAGGTGGAGCCTACAGAGACAGGCAGGCCTCATTGAGCTGTGGTGGGCTCCTCCCAGTTCGAGCTTCCTGGCTGCTTTGTTTACCTAAACAAGCCTGGGCAATGGCAGGCACCCCTCCCCCAGCCTCACTACTGTCTTACAGTTTGATCTCAGACTGCTTTGCTAGCAATCAGCCAGACTCCGTGGGAGTAGGACCCTCTGAGCCAGGTGCGGGATATAATCTCCTGTTTTGCTGTTTTTTAAGTCCTTTGGAAAAGCGCAGTATTAGGGTGGGAGTCACCTGATTTTCCAGGTGCTGTCTGTCACTCCTTTCTTTGACTAGGAAAGGGAACTCCCTGACCCCTTGTGCTTCCTGAGTGAGGCAATGCCTCGCCCTGCTTTGGCTTGTGCACGGTGTGCCGCACCTACTGTCCTGTGCCCACTCTCTGGCATGCTCTAGTGAGATAAACCCAGTACCTCAGATGGAAATGCAGAACTCACCCATCTTCTGCGTTGCTCATGCTGGGAGCTGTAGACTGGTGCTGTTCCTATTCGGCCATCTTGGCTCCATCCCCTAGGATCTCTGCAATTGTTTTTAATCAGTGTTAGGTAGTTTTCAATGTACAAGTTTGTTACCCCCTTATTTAAGTTTATTCCTAAGTGTTTTATTCTTTTTGATGCTATTGGAAATAGAATTCATTATTTTGTTCATTTTTAGAACACTGCGTGTGTTTATAAACACAACTGATTTTGTTTGTATAGACAACTCAGTTTTAAGTGTTTTTTTTTTTAAATATTGCAACTTTACTGAATTTTTAAAAAGTCTTCAGTGTTTTCTACATATAAGATCATGTCTAGGCTTTGAAATAATTATATTTTCCTTTCTTATTTGGATGCCTGTTGCTTCTTTTTCTTGCTCAATTACTCTAGCTAGGACTTCTAGTACTATGATGAATAGAAGTTGGTAGAGTGGGTATCTTTGCCTTGTTCCTGATGATAAGGAACAAGCTTTCAGTTTTTCACTGTTGAATATAATATCATACGTGTTATAATGAGTTCATAATTATATGAGCTGGAAATAACTCATGAGATAAAAAAGACATGAAACAAATAGACATGGAGATAAAGAACCATCCAGAAATAGAAACAAAAGTGTGTGTGTGTGTGTGTGTGTGTGTGTATGTGGCAGGGATAAGGAGGTATGAATGCTGAGGGACGGTACTGCCTATATGATAGTGTCTGAAATTAGGCCTACTGGTGCAGAATTAGTTAATTGTTCTAGGGAAACTACCTTTGTTAGAGCTCTCTTGAGAATAGACATCTATTAATAAATTTGCTTCTGGACTATTCTATATAAGTGATTTTGTCAGTTGAAACCTCAATTGATCATGTAGTTGACCTTTAGTAAACCTCAGTGTACACACTAATGTACTGAGAGAATTACTAGTAGTGCATACTAATGATAGATTAACACAACATAATAAACCACTGGGATAGAGCTTTTATACTATATTTCTCCAAAAGACTGTCTAGGGAATGATAGATCTTGAAGATTATTTCATTTAATTATAGTCTGGAAAATTCAAAGATACCATGGAATGTTTTAGTCCTGTAGGTAAAAGACAATTTGGAGATAGTTATAGCTTGGAGGATTTAACATCTGTGGCATCTGGAAGAAGACTGTCTTCTTCTTTTGCAACAGGAAAGGGCCCATTTTGTAACTACCTAGCTTTGAATATTCTCAGTAATCAATTTGTTTTTTATTAATTGACAAAAATTGTGTATATTTTTGGTGTACAATATTCAGTAATCAATTCGAACGTACTCTATGCCTAGCAATGGATAGTGAGCATATGTAAGAGGTGTTGTTAAGCAGTTACTTATTTTATGGGCCCTGGAAAAGCAATCACATAAACCAGATGTAGTTCAGGGTGTTAGTTTTATTCTATTTGTTTAAAGGTGGGGAAATGGAGAAGGGGAATTGACTAAATAATTCAGGAGTAAGACTGGGAATGATAAACAGATTTCATTTTGAATGTCATTTCTGATATTTTGGTGACAGTTACCTAAAAGGCTGTTTGAGAAATATTCTGAAGTAATACACAGCTCTGCAGGAAAGTGTGCCATAATAAATTAATGACTGTGCTGAACTTCAGTAAAGGAAAGGAAATCACTTTTTTATTTTTTTTGCATCATTGGCAAGTGGAAAATAAGATTGCTGTAAATTATATTATTGAGAAAAGAGTGGCAAATTCATGGGGGCATGATGAGTAAAGGGTCACATTTCTGTACTTTACTGTGCTTGAGAGTTAAACTCTAAGTAGTGCAACATGAGCCTGGATAAAAGGGGTGACATATATGTGCATTGATGAGAGAAGACTAGAGAGAGTGTGGATGACTTTACTGAATGAAAAATATCAAAGTGAAGTTTTAAATTTCTTTTTTTATTAATATTTTTAAATCTTTTTTAGGGGGAGGGGACTGGGTGGGGTGGGGAAGAGGGGGGAAGACAGGTGGACTGACAAAGGCAGAGTTTTAACTTTCTTTAGAAGTGATTTTTGTGCATAGAAAAGCCTATTTTTAGTTACTGCTATTTTAAAGTACTACTGAATTTACTAAACATAAAAATTCATAAACTTTATTTTATCTTAAGAATCTTGGCTTGTCGTATTATTCTATGAATAAATCTAGCAATTCTGACCATCATTTTGATTAGTTTGTTTCCATATATAAACTTTGTCTATTAAGTTCTCTCAAGTATTTTAAACTGAATTTATTTTTTTAACAATTCAAATGGTTGAACAACTACAACCTTGCAAGTCTTAAAAAATTTAAAAAAAACCCTAATCCATTACATATGGTGAATCTAAAACCACTTATAAAGATTAGATAGCATTGTACTTTCAAACAAATCACGAGTATAAGATTAGGCCCTCAATAAACAGAAGGCTAATCTTGTTAGATCCTTTGAAATGTTAGATTCCTTTAAACATTAGAGTGACTTTAAATATGAAACTTAAATACCTGAGTTTATAATTTTGTAACTCCTTTGGTTTAAAAGCAGATAATGATTTCTTGGCACTGTGCGGTAGCTCACGCCTGTAATCCCAGCATTTTGGGAGGCCAAGGCAGGTGGATCACCTGAGGTCAAGAGTCTGAGACCAGCCTGGCCAACATGGTGAAACCCTGTCTCTCCTAAAAAATACAAAAATTAGCCTGGCATGGTGGCAGGTGCCTGTAATCCCAGCTACTCAGGAGACTGAGGCAGGAGAATCACTTGAACCCGGGAAGCAGATGTTGTAGGGAGCTGAGATTGCACCATTGCACTCCAGCCTGGGTGACAGAGTGAGACACCGTCCCCCCCCCACACACAAAAATATATATATTTCTTGCAGTAAATATGGGAATATGGGAATTAAAAAAAAATCCCATATGAACAAAGAACCATATGGAAGGCAGATATCAAATCTTACATGGGATAAAAAATATAAAACAGAAAAGATAGTTATACCAAGATTCCATAAGGCCATGAATAACTAGGTTTCCATGAAACACAGCCTATAAACATAACTCTTCTGTACAAATTGGAATTTAATAGGAGAGAATGGGATCTTGACTCCTGGGACACCCTTTTTTAGTTGAGATAAAATTTAAGTAACATAGAAATAACCGTTTTAATGTGTAGAGTTTGGTCGGTGGCATTTAGTGTGGTTACAAAATTATATCAGCATCACCTTTACCTAGTGGTAAAACATTTTCAGTATCTGGAAAGAATACACCATGCCTATTAAGCAGTTATTCACTATCCGCTCCCCCAGTCTCTGTGAAGTGTCTTCCTCCAGTCTCTGGCATCACTAATCTGTTTTCTGTCTCTATGGGTTTACCTATTTTAGACATTTCATGTACATTGAATTATACAATATAGTATGTGGCTTTTGTTTCTGGCTTCCTTAACATAATTACTTTGAGTTTCATCCATGTTGTAGCATGTATTCAATAGTTTATTTCTTTTTATGGCTGAATAATATTCAATTGCACAGACAGCACCTATTCATCAGTTGATGGACATTTGGTTTTTCCATTTTTTTGGCTATTGTGAATAGTGCTGCTATAAACACACACAAGTTTTTCTTTAAATACCTGTTTTAGCTTCTTATTTTTGAGAAGCTAAATAACTTAGGTTTTACAGTTAATACTGGAATTGAGATATGAATAATTACACAGTCCAAAATCCATACTTCTTCCAGGAGAGAATAATATTTCTCAAGGGCAAACGAGTTGGAATAGCCCACTTTCTTGCAAGAAGACTTCAAAGCTGCTTACTTCCTTTGCTTAGAAGAAGCAAATGGAATTTGATTATTTCTCATATTCTAAAGAGGCCTATAATTAGGACGGGATAGAAAAGGCTTAGGGAAGAAAATGATATGATTGATTATAAATTATTCCTGTATTTACAGATGGGTACTCTTTCTTCTCCACCCTTTCTACTTACCTCCAGTGACTTCTGCCTTATAAACATTATTGGCTAATACGTCAATTAGTTTTAGTTTAGAAATTATCTGGAGGAAATAGGCTCTGAGAGCAAACAACACTGTGCTCTGTTGGTGTCCTTTTGTAAACGATTCCCTCTAGTGGCTTGAAATTTTTGTCACTGTGTTGACAAGATCTCTACCTTCAAAAATGTAAGCAAAAGACACCCAGGATATTTATTATTGATAATAAAATAATGACAATAATTCTGAATGTTTCTCGCTGTCACCACATAGTGGATCCCAGGGTGAGCTTTTAAAATTTTTATCAGCTCAAGTAACTTCCTGGCTTTACGTTCCAATTAGAATAAACTCCAAACTCTTTGCCTTATAAAACCCTGAAGGCGTGAAGCCTGCCTGTTGCTCCAAACTCTGGCTGGAATGTCAACACTAGTGAGCTTCTCAACAACATGAGCTTCTCTGTCTGTTACTGGTTTATCTTCAGCACCTGGAATAGCACCAAGTAAATGGTTGGTGCTCCGTAAAGGTGTATGAATGACTGCATAAATATCTTCTTATTCCACTCTTCTTTTCAATAATGCATTCTCCTCTCTTCTTTCAGTACCTTGATCACATCAAACTCACTGACCCTGAATCAGGGTCTTCACATTTGCAGTCCCTTCCAGCAGGAGCTTTCTCCCCCAGCTCTTTGCATGTAGAGGAAACTTCACATCCTGCAAGGTCCCAGGCTCCAAGAAGAGACAATGTAAAGCAAACGTCTCCTCATTTGTTAATCCCTATCATGTCACTCTGTGTATTTCTTTTATTGTCACAGTTTGCAATCATCTGTTTATTTGTTTACATGTATCTTGTTTGGTTTCTCCTAGATGGCAAAAGGGCAAGGTCCAAGTCTCATCTCTTTATTGCAGTATGTCAAATAATGATTGCAGTGTACACTATGTGATAGTTTCTCATTAAGAATTTATTGAATAAATGAGCACGTGGCATGACAATGAGCAATTTTCAAAGTTAGCTTAAGTCATTCGCTGATGTCATCGTAAAAACAATCCAATATCAGTGACCTGAGTACTTCTGATTTTATCACAGGTCCCTCTTTGGTCATTACATCTATGAGTAAGAATAGAACAGTGTTACTTAGCCCTTATGGCCTTCCTTTGGAATAGTCTTGGGGTGCATCCTTTGGCAGAGGTATGTTAAGTAGCTAAGTGCTTGGAGTTTCATGCTTTCCTTGACAGCATCAGACTTCAGTCTGGTATTGTGAGAAAGGCCTAAGCCTTATGGCCTGAGATGCCCTAAATTTTAGTAGTGTACTGATGGGCAACAAGGAAGGACTAGAAGTCCCCTATTTCTCTCAAGATATATCAGCCAGTCCCCAGACTAAGGCTGAAATATGATGTTACCTGTCAGAGACCTCTTTACACTTAGGTAAGTGTAAAGAGCCTGAACTTTGGAGGTAGAACTGGATCTGAATCTTAGCTCAGTGCCTCACTAGCAATGTGAGCCTGGCAGCGGCTTAAGCATCTTTTAACTTCAGGGTCCTTATATAAATGCATGAAGAGTAATGCATACCATGTAGAGTTTTAGGCTGAGGGGAAGGCCCCTAATATATGGTGGAGAATAGAGGATGAGGGGTGGGGTGGGGGGTGCATTCCAGGAAAAGGGAGCAGAATGTGAAAAGACTTTGAGGGGGTATAAATTAGATAATGGCCTGTTGGCAAAACTGAATAGATGGTGGTGTGTGATCTAATACAGGAAGCAAAGAGAAGGGTGATGAGAGATGATGCTGGGGAGGCAGAGAAGGTGTCTCGTGAAGGGACCTATGGTAATCAGGAACCAGAACATAGTCCCAAGCAGAGAATTAATGTGATTCAGTTTGTATTTTGTTTTTCACTATAACATATTGAATGTCTCATGATTTATGAACTGTTGAGTTGGGTTCTGAAACCAGATCTCCTTGTCTTCAAAGTTTCACCATTTTCCTGTAAATACTATATATATATAGTATTTACAGG